>NW_012130086.1:2671134-2684067 GCF_000143395.1 Atta cephalotes
CTTATATATACGATTTGATCGAATCCGTTTTGATCAAATAGCTCTTTATTTATTTATGAAAATATCTTTACTTCTATATAAAAAAAATTATGTAATATAAAACATTAATGTAGATTAACTTTAATCTTTATTTAATCTACTTTTTATCTTTTTTTAATTGTAAGAATCTTTTTTAATTGTATATATAATTACCTTATATATATATATAATTTTTTTATGAATTTTATAATTTCCAATTCAAACAAACGTGCCGATTATTTATCGATTTTGAAACACAATTCTAAATTGAAGCTGAAACATATAACTTAAATTAACAAACATAAATTAATATTACTGAAAAATAATGAGTATCTTTAAAACACTGTAAAAATATCTTTTTAAACAATTTTTTATGTTAGGATATCTTTTGTATTTATATGCAAAAAAAATATAAACGAGATCAGTGACGAGATTACCATAGCATTGCAAATACTAACATTCATATTAGACGAGTATCTAGGCCGTAATTTGCAGTACAATCGATATTAATTTATTTTTTGCAAGTCGATTCCTTATAACATATAGATCATATTACGTCATACGCAATGATCCGAGACGAAACCGTATTCGTGCCTTTATCATGATAACGTGTCGATAATATCGATGTTTATAAAGTATCTAAATCTAATAGTGTGATCGCACACACAGGTTGTCGCACATGTAGCACAATTTTTACCGTTAAACATACAGACTGACATTGATTATTACATGCCAAACATTATACATGAATGATGAAAAAAATAAAGAAAAATTGAATCAGCTATCAAGACTAATATTTCTGGTACGTTGAATAGATAAACAACTTTAAAACGCGCGCTACAAAAGATAAATTATTGAATCAGACGGAATTATTATTGATTGAATTCACCACATGTATTTCAAACATTTGAAAGACGCTAACCTACTTTTGAAACTGGATTCAAGATATCCAAAAACCTGATTTATTGTGAAATCAAAGCAAATAAATCTGCATAAAAAATACTTGTATAAAATCATAATGTTAAAAATTATTTTTATAAAATAAAATTCTCTCCACTGTATTTTTCTCATTTGACGACGAAGTTTATGCCATCTATCGCGTTAAATTAATGTTAAACACATATATAATGAAAACTATATTAACACGTGCGACAGATTGCCTCGCTGTGCTTGTCGCATAAAATCGACTTATATATCACATTTTCCATACTGAGAAAAAATATAGTCAATTTTAATAAAATATTTAGTTGAATACTGCCAACTAAATATTTATTAAATATAAAGACATATTTATTTAATACAAGAAACATTAATTTGATTTAACAATCATTCATCTTACTGAACGAATATTTATTTATAGTAATTAAATATTTATTAAAATTGACTATATTTTTTTCTCAGTGCATCATCATTAAAGAATAAATAAAACTCGAGTATAACTCTAAATACCTTACGACGATCACTGGAAACTTCTCGAGCGCTTTATTCAGAAATAAAAATTCGCCGGCAGATAAAGAGCGTAAAATTGTTCGAACTGGCAAACGAGTGTCGAATCAAATATCGCATTGCCGATGGGGACCATCAACGATTTTACATCGTCGAGTTTACTCGCGGGGCCGTATCGGATGTGGACACACGCGGCATCGTAGCCGATAACCCACTTTGGCATCTGGAATCGGATCCGAGATATCCAAAACCCGATATCCGGGAGGGGACGCGACGGCACGGGGAAGTCGTCGCTGGTAAAAGGCGAAAAAAATCGTGCAGGCGAATACCTTGACGACGGCGCGCGGTTGTCGGAATGTACATAAACTCGCAGATTTAACCACCGCATTACATCGCGTTGCGACTCGACAGGGGCACCAGCTTGAACGTTCTTTCGCCTACTCGCTTTTGCACAGCCAGGGAATACGCAACCCTTATTTTCGGTTCGAGGACATGCATATGCCTACATGATAGGTACTCAAGACATGATGTTCTCTTCGTGGATCCCGATCGACCATACCTTCTCGTCGATAAATAAAAGGCGACGAACCGGTACGTGATCGCGAAAATTACAAGCCGGTATATATATTAAAAGTTACGGTGTCCTGTACCTGTAGACAGCGGTCCGCAAAATTGTGCCAACCGCTTAATTTACGGCAGGAATGGATACATCGCCGATAACGAACGGAATTTGGTTGACATACAGAATTTTGAAGAATCCGTTCTGTATAAGTTTGATTTGGAACTTGAATGAATTCAATGATGATAAATAAAACGGTATGAAAATAAATAGGATTAGCACGCATATGTTTTATTAATTTATTTAAATATGTTTTATTAAGATATATAAATTTAAATTGATTAGAATTTTTTAATAATTTAGTATATATTAATATATTAATTGCATGATGGAACTAAATAATATTGTCATAATATTTAATATGATGACTAATCGTTTTGATTAGTAATCAGTTTTTGATCAGATTGATTTGCAAGTTTCTTAAATCTTCGCAAAATCTTTTTATTGATTCTGATACAATCGGTCTTTTCAACATGAACAGAGTACATTCAGAAAACGCTGCAGTTATCTCATAAAATTTATTCAAGCAGATTCTTTCATGGGCGTTTCATCGATCCTATCTCAGCACAGCCGTTCTAATTCACAAGAACATCTAACCGATCTCGAAGTTCTCTACAAGTCGAATCACACGTGCAGGTCCGAATCAATGACATCGCGAAAAAAGCAATCGCTCCCCGCTCTTTCCGGCAGCTGCTGAAGAAGAAGAAGAAGAAGAAGAAGAAGAAGTCCTCGAATTCTACGTAAAAACGAGTTTCACCGCGTGTCCGGTTTGGCAACGTCGATGGTCCATTCACCGTTAACCTCTGAGATAGGTTTGCGGGAACTCGAAGATCACACCGGAATCTACGAGTGAGGAGGAAGGCGGAGGAGAACAAAACTTGTTATTCCCTAAAACCGAAATCCCTGTTCGAACATATGAGTGTACGATGAGACCTGTACATATTCCTCTTCCCTTCTCCTCCCTCCCCCCTCCTCTCTCTCTCTCTTTCTCTATTGATTCTTCTCTGTCTCTCTGCCATCTCTTCGCTTGATATGGCTGGGCGTATCGTTGCGCTCGGTTACCAAACTGGACATAAATTAATCCCGTCAAATGTCCTCATTCGTTACCCGATCCTGTGGTCCCCCCCCCTGGCCCGTTCTCTTGGACACCGCTAAGCAAAGTTAATCTTAACTTATAGGTATAAGGCTTGCGTAAGCCTATACCCGACCGACTACCTGCCCGCAGCGGTGCTCGTTCGCTCGTTCATCTGCCGGAACCACCACCACACCCCGACACCTTTCTCAAAACCTTGTGCATCTGAATCTAGTAAAGTGGCACGAATTTTTGAAATGCCAGGCAAGCATCGATAACCGCAATAAATGATCCTGTCGCTATACGCTATCGACAAGAGAAACTAATTAATTTTCAGTGTACGAGAGTTCTCTTCCTTCATGAAACATTCGATAAATCGTATATCTGTAGTTTGAACTTTCATTGGTTATTCGATAAGTGAAAATTCAACTCAAAGGCGACTGTAAAGCTAAAAATTATTTTCTAAATAGATTTTTTAAAAATCCCATACTTTTAGATATGATTTCTAAAAATACAATGTATATAGTTTCTTAATTATAAAAAATTAATGTAATTATATAATCAACAATAATTAATCCTGATTAAGTCTCGTAGTTAAGTTACTAATTCTTTAGTCGGAAAAAAATCGACATTGAATAGAGAATTTGAGGACAGTACAAACTCGCTGTAAAAATGATGCAACAATGAAACACAACTTCAGTACTCAAGGTACAACTAAGGATATCGTGTTACTGGTTTCACGGGAGTCACCTTATTGGGTATTCAATCACGGAGCATATATCTGTCGATCACGCTCGTGAATGATCTCGTCTCCAGAAATGGTCACTAGGAACATTTGTAAAAGGAGGGCATGCTAGAAATAATACCAATGCTAATGGTAAAAAGAAACGAATTTCCGCAAATAGACGATAAATAAATCAAATCTTTATTGCGAAGACAAATATAAAATAAGAAGCAATATATCATTACTTGCATGTTAACAAGTTAACTGTTAGCTAATTATGTATTCTACAAATGAAATAAATTCGAATTGAATAAAAATCGCGCATATGTAAATATAGTACAAAAATAATCCATCGAAGTAGAAGTTTCAAGAGACACATAATTTGTGGTATGGTGGACCCCACGAAAGGACGAGCATTAACTACACCCTGAGCTATTGTTCCCTTTCATTTCAGGGCACCATGGGCACTCACACCCCCATCGAACATACGCGGGGATAATGTATCCCCATGTCAGAAGTCCGCTTAAAGTTATCGTACTGGCTATAAAACAATACTGCTCTGTTACAACGAGAAAGAGAACATATTGCGGTTATTGTTGAATTAAGCTACAATACATTGCGAGGAAGAGTTTGTCCTATGAACATAAATGTACTCGATATATTGATCTGCTCACGTGATTAATATTAATGCAAAAATTTAACAAATCTTAAACTTTTAATATATTTTAATATATTAAAATAAAAATTTTCGAAACTTCTAACTATATATTTTGTCGAATATGTACCTATACCGCGAAATATAAAAAAATCTATTCAACAGAAGATATTGCGTCTTTCCTTTTTCGATTTTTTTTTAATTTGAAATATACACACGATAAATTCTATCCATCAACCATTAACAAGACGTTGACGATAGCATCACTTAAACTTCGCACCATCTTCGCGAAACGAAAAGATGGAAAAGACGGGACCGCCTCAACATTTTCGTACGTATTTCTCACCGCACGTGATACAGAGAAAAAACGAGAAAAGGGGGTGAAATATCGAGTGCCTTCGGTACCTCTGGCACTTTCATCCCTTCGTGATCGCACGGCGCCGGTGGATTCAACCTATTCCAGAATCTCCCCGAGGTTCTGGTACGACGGGGTGTCTCGCGATTTATGCAAAATGGTACGTAGCTCCCTCGGGAGCTTCTCAGCCCAGTCGACCCTCTATCTAACACGTGCGCAACCGGGGCCCCTTCGGTGCCACCCCCCGTTTTCTTTCTCGTGGCTTGCGTTCGTCGGGAGGTCGATCTCAGGGCAGAAGGGGCCCCTTCGTACCTTACGCGGACGCATTTCCTATGTATTCCTCGAGCGAACGTACGAGCGAATGAAGAAACGAGTGCTTGCTTTTCCCGACCCAGATGTTTCGGAATTCTTTCATTCTCTGAAATTTCTGTGGCAAGTCAGATAACGTAGCGGCGTGATGAAACTGCTGTCTGGATTAGTCTATTCAATTGGGACTTCGCGATTGTGGCTTCAATCGCAATGCATCACTGTTTTATAAATTGACTTGTGCGAATAGTTGGAAAAAAGAATATCAAATAAAAAAATATTCAAAGTTCTAATAAGAATTATTTCTCATATAAGCAATTATATGTTATTTAACTGGCGCTGATAAAAAAGAATTCAGAGATTAATAAAAGGAAAACAATTACACAAATATCTACGCCATGCATAAAGCATACATTTTTATAAATTATAATTGATATGTAGCACGTGTCCGCAGAAGCTTTCATTCTCATCGAAGGGTGTCGGAATAAATAGGCACTTACGAACTGGATGATCGAGAGGGACCGTGGATCATTTAATTTAATTACCTCGCGGGGGTTAATAGAAGAGATAAAGGTGGCTACGCTCAGACTGGATATTATACATCGTGGCTAAGTGTCGCTCTATAAGACCCTCCAAAAATAAATCCTGCCTTTCTGACAAATCCGAGGAGCATTTTGAATCTCCCCTTTCTTGCCATCGTCGTTAAAAACTTTCGCATTACTTCATTTCGAATAAGACGTTGGAGCAATACGAGATGAAGATGTAAAAACCATCTAATTGAATATGTATAATTGAATCTTTATTAAAATGGAGATTTTGCGAGATGGATAATAACATCAATATATTTAACAAAGTTCTTTGATATCATAATCGTCATTTGTTATGTTTAATTATAATATGATTAATTTCATTTTTTAGATCAATAATTTTCTGATTATTTTAATAAGAAATAAACATTATCTATAAAATAATGTATCATATACAAAAGACATACTTTATAAAAAAGAATAGATTCTTTTTCAAAATGAAAATATAAAATAATATAGTAATGGCAAAGCTGACCCTCGTTTCAGAAGTCAGCAGCGATTTAATTTCATAAACCGCAACTGTTGCCTCTATTTAGTTCCAATGGGAACGCGACTAATAGTTATGATCCCTGCGTCAGATTCTTAATCGAGTTCTTCCCCTCTGACCTGAAATCTGCGATCAGATTACAATTGTCAATAACGTTAGATACGAAAATTATCTATTTTCGTCACAGCATTGTGTTTTTCAAGTTTTTTAAAGAAAGCATTATAAAAAGTAGAGCGAAAGAAATCATAGATAGACGTTCCTTATTTATTAAGCCACTCCTTTAACAGTACGAATTCTTTAACTGTTCTTACGACACCCACCGCCTCGAAAATCCGCTGGATTAATTTAGACGTCATCTTTAATCCAAAACCCGGTCTCTCAGCTCTCGGGCTGCTTTGCCCATGAATTTCAGTTTCTCCTTCGATAATTTCGACAGGCGGTCGCATTAACGACATCCCGATGACGTCGGAGGGAGAGAGCGGGAGTCAATTCAACAGAAGAGGAAGAGCGAAGAGGAACGGTGCCGCGCGGATGTCTCCAGCATTGTATGCAGATGAAGAAGGCAGGGCGACAATGACTCGGGACGACGGTCGGGGACCTAGGCCCGTTCGTCTTAAACCGAAAGAAATCCATCCGCCACGAAGGGGGTGTCGCGGGGCTCTGCGGAGGACAGAGGGAGGGGAGGTTGCCTGCTTTGGCTCGTGCTTGGCACCAGCATGCTTGTCCTCCTCTGGCACCTCCTTCCAGACACGCTTATGTACTACGCGTCCATACATTAACATGTCATCATCGTGTAGAAACCGAGCTGATCGAGGTGAACCTTCTCCTCTCTTTCTTCTCTTCGCCCCTTCGCCAAGCTGCTCGTCCAAGGCTCGCAAGTCGAACGTGCCGTCGTCATCAGACCCAGAGACGTGACGCCCCCCTGTGAAGACTTGCCTCTCGAAAGTCTCCTCTCGCGCAGATTCAGCCGGCCTCTTCTTCGTGGGCGTTTCGTTTGCTCACGCTGGATATCGCGAGCAATTCGTCACGGAAATTCGTGTCGGGCCGTTTTATAGACGGAATAATTACTTTAAGGCCCTGCGCGCGCCTACCCGTCGGCATTGTCCTTTTTTGCGGCGGCCAGTCAATTCGTCTGCAACGAGTTTGTCCTTCCTAAACACGAGTAACGTCGCAATCTTAGCGTCCACAATTATACGTCTTTGTTACGAAATAATTATTATGACTGCTAAACTTATGTATAAATTCCAGAAAATTAAGTAAATACATAATTTATTTTTCTCAAACGAGCAAACGGAACGATCGGTCATTGGGCAACGACGTAAAAATTCACATGGTCGCGCGTGATTCGAATCACGAATGCGATCCGACCTCTCCACACGCGACGCAAATAAAGGATACGCGCGACAAGACGAGAAGCCACTGCCACGCGGAACGTCGTTTTTAACAGAACGGAACGGACAGCAGAATCAAACCTTGGAAAATCGTTTACGAGTGAATTTCGGAATCGCGAAGGGAGTTCAGACCATTCCAACCGGTCGATATGACTCTGGGGGTTGTTTGGCAGATACACGTACACACAGGTACGTATCCGACGGCCCTTCCGCGCCAGCTCTCGTAACGGAAAAGAGGTATATACAGGCGTTGGTGGTGGTGATGGTAGCGATGGTGGCGGCGGCGTCGGCGGCGGCGGTGGTGCAGGAAGGGCTGGATTGGTAAACCGGTCACGTAATGCACGGCGATGAATGGACCCGCCGAGTCGAGCCCAAAGCCGGGAATTGGCTACTGGGCATACCACCGACCATCTACCCCACTGCGTCAGCTTTAGCCACCCCACAGCAACGTAAAATTACAAAGAGGTGCTCAAACCTGAGCTATCTCGCGTATCTGCCGTCACGCAAATAGAGATGGTAGGTTGCTGTGAAAATTCCGGACGCGACGCGTGTTTTGTTTTGAATAAAAAAAAAAGACTAGCATGATGCGACGTAATCGATCGATTACACCGTGAAACGAACGGAACTATTAAATAATAAAATAATCTGAGTCGTTATATGTATAATGCAAATTTAACATTAAAATTGTCGCAAAAGTTTAAATTAGATCTTTTTATACCAGATTACAATTATTATTGTTATAGCTATCTGATCAATTTTTTTAGACGTAATTATAACTTAAATTTAAAAAAAACATTAATGTTTGAACTATAATTTAAACTAACGTAAGCATTATCGTGCATATTAAGATCTCATTGCTTTAATTACTTTCTAGTGAATACAAAATATGGCGACCATATCTTGTCTATTTCGTTTGTACTATCATCTACTTGTTTATATTATTTTGTTTATTCTAAAATTGTAGACACAAACATGCATACACAGAAAGAACGATTTTGCTAAAGTATCTAAAAAATTTAGCTAGATACTCATCTGAAAATAATTTTGTTGGATTATCAGAATAATTAGAACGCGCAAACTAATTGTTAGAATGTTAAAATATTTTGCAGTATTACTCATCATGTTTAAATTTTGTACATAATTATTTTGATGATCTAACAAAATTATTTTCAAATCTGTATCTTGCTAAATTTTTAGATACTTCAGTAAAATCATTCTTTTCGTATATAATAAATAAAATAAAGGTAATTCTATTAACACAAATAAAAGTGAGTTACACAGTACCTATTAAAATGTAATGAACAACGTATCACATATAATCATGCAAAGTCAGACATTTGATGTTGAATCTACCACGATTACGAGCCTGACTGCGTCAGCTCCAGTCAGCTCTCTTAAGACTATAAAAAAGGCGCTCAAACGGAATAATCTTGATTTATTTTTAGTTAGCGAACGTTGCAAAATATTTTGCGTGCAACTTTACAATAGTATCACACTTGATTATGATAATATTTTTTTTAGTTATTCATTCTTTTTTTAGTTATTTACATAAATATTCTCATAAATTTAAATTTTACAGCTATAATATACAAAAAAACATTTTACTTACGGATTGGAGCCCACCGGTCCATGAATGACGCGTTCGAAGTGCAGAGATTTCGAAAGGTCACAGGACGATGTTATTCGTAATCAGGATTCCATTTGCGGAATTCTCTCGGGCCTGGCTCCTCGTTGTCATACCGTAGAGATCGTCCTTCCAGTTCGGACTTGTCGATGCGACCAAAGCGTGTACCCCTACGCCGGTACTCCTGGACCCCCTTATGCAATCTACAGCAAGCCTCTGATCTGCCATAAAGTCATTTCATAACCCATCCCGAGGGTTAAGTACCCCTCGAGTCCCAAATCCCGAGTTAAGCGCGAACCCACCGAGAGCTTCAAACTTTCACGACACGATCTCTTTCCTTCCTCATTTCCCGTCTTTCGCTTTCCTCTCAGTCTTATCTTTCGACAATTAAAGCTAGAGTTGATACTGAAAAGTTGCTCGAGAAGTGGTACAGTCGATTATTTCTGCGACTTGAGACAAGCCGCGATATCCTAATAAGTTGTCTTTAATTCCTCTCCGAAAGAAGTAGATTTTTGTTAACACAAAAATACAAAATTTAATTTTTTCATATTCGTCGTTAAAAATTTAATTAAAGCTTAGATGACAGCTTTGACCTTCGCGTCAAATGATATGCTTAATGTTATATAAGATTAAAGTTGCGATAAAAAAATACCAATTTTTTTTTAAATTGTATTTTTTGTCTGCGAATAATGTGACGTATTAATTTTTTTATTCGACGGATAGTAGCTGAGATTTTCATCTACGATTAATCTCGACACTGACGTTCAACTATTACGTGAAGCCGAAGCTGAACAAGACCGTGCATAAATTATAAGCTGTCTCGTAACGCGTTTGCAACGCAACGAGTTCCCGGCAGCTCGAAGAGAAGAAAAAACGCGGTGACACTTGCGTCGGAATTAAAAAGTAAAAGCTCGTTATAAATCAAACGCCTTGTCAGCGGGTGTGGCGGCTGGCCTTTAAGCTGCCGCGGGAGGATAAGGGGGATGGCGGTCGGGGTGAAGGCGAAAACCCTTTCGTTAATTGCTCATCGCAGATGCCGGGCTATTGCAGCCGCTCTTTACGAGCCACTCTTCCCTCCCGGTGCATGGTGAACGACCGTGGAAAAAAGCTGAGCTTCTTTGTAGCTGAGGAAAAGTTCGGGCCGTAAGCTCCGAAAGTGCCTTTAAAAGCGATTACGACCGTGCCTCGTAATCGTAACACGATCCGTTTACCGCGCGGAAAGAGGAAGAGGAATTAAACGTGTCCGACAAATTTTTCGCGCAGTTCGCCGTCAAATTCCGAACGACTTCGGAAAATTGTAATTAAATGATGAGCCGCGCACTCAATAGTTTAAATGAGATTTTGTCTCCGTAATAAAGTAGTTTTGTCACGACTTTGGCATTTTTCTTGCGTTATTTTTCAATAACGTTAATTTGATGATCCGATTAATATCAGAAATTCAATCATCTTATCCGATAATAAAAATTTCGTTTAATTATTATCAGAACTTGTATCCATTTCGAAGTGCTTGGGATGTGGCAATTTCTTCGAGGAAAACGAGGCGACAAATATACATAAAATAATGTATTTATTATAATACCCCACTTCGCTACAGCGATTAACATTGATTTAACACAACTTATACCGTAATTCTATATAATTATGTATTTCCACACACTGACACGATGCCTGGCTGGGACTGGATTCTGGAACGATTGCTTGCAGGAGGACGATGCGAGACAACTCTGTAAGCTAAAACACAAAGACAGATATACTTATTGGATGTGTTTCAGTGACCGGCGCTCGATTATTTTCGCGGCTAATTTATATGTTTTTATAGTACATAAGTACGGAATCGTTAATATTCCTGCAACGGTGACGCTTTAACTCATTACTGTCTTGCGGCACGACGCGGGGGAGGCACGCAAATAAAAAGTGCGCAAGATCGAGTAGTTACGGGGCCCGAGATATCGTCTTCGGGAGGTCCACGGGAGAGTCGGTGGATATCTAAAGCAAGATCTCTTCTTCGCGAAGGAGGCTGCTGGTGGCAACAGAGAGAAAGAAGGTGGAGGGAACCCTGGAGACGTTATTAATTGGCTACACGATAAAACAGTGTTAGTCCCCATTCGCTGTCCTTCGACTGGACCCCCCCTGGCTTCCTCTTAAGATATAGGGCCACGCGACTTCCTCGCGCGCATGTGCATGCGTGTACGTGCGTGTATCGCGAAGTTGGAGGTCCCGTGAGAATTACGAGGAAAAAGGAATCCCGAGGGCGTCGTGCGCGCGACGAACGGACAACTCGTTTCCGGCGAAATTCTTCACGCTGCAAGAAACACGATATGCACGATCTTATATCTCCTGATAAAAATAATGTTCGTGCTTCGAATTGCACTTAAAAAAAAACTTACTACTTCATCGGATAATTAGACGTGAACGAGTATAATCTCTTCCTAAAACTGATTTTTTTACCAGAATTTTTTTTTTATCCGAACTTCTACAATTTTTTTTTAAACAAAAAAATAATATTTTTTTGTATATGTATTGTAATTGCGGATATAGTTTTAATTCTTAAGGCTTAATGAAACTGTTGTGTAAGAGACTTATTATTAATTAAAATTAATTTTTTTGTTATTTGAAACTACTTCATGTCATAACACGTAATAATCTATAAGTTGTAGTACGTACGATCGTCAGTAATCGCAAGAGACGATTCCATTACGAATTAATTATCGAATGGAAATTAACAAGTATCACGATTCACATGCGCACACATTAACATTATTAATTATCGTTGTTAATTATATATAAAAATAAGCTACTAGACATACATGGAATATTCTTGATAAGAATACTTCTTGAAGTCCTTGATTTGACGTAATCCAGATATGATATTGATCGCTAATATAATTAATATTTTTTCAAATATGCATTTATTCAAATATGCACAAGTACGAGATATCAAGAAGGAAAATATAATCAAGAATAAAATCTCTTTTTTTTTAAATTTCCCATTTTTGTTCCTTTATCAAAATATCATTGAATGCTGTAATTAATATTTTCTACTATTTATTGAAAAAAATTTTGTCAATAAACGGTATATCTTATTCCCAATTCTTAAATGTCATTAAAGTCATTTAGTGCAATTTGAATTTATTAAAGAAAAATCTACGTTAAGAAATGCGCATTAAACATATGTTTTTGTTTTATGTATTAACATTACGTATCACGTGTATACATGTTTTTGTTTTAACATATCACGTGTATACATGTTTTTGTTTTAACATTACATATGCATCTATCTCGCATCTATTTCATTTATCGAGACTATCCCTTCTATTAATGTGCTATTAATTAAGAAGCGTATGAAAAACGAGTGACATGAAACGCAAGAGATATCGTAGATGCGAGCAGTGATATATACAATCTAGTTCGATTTTAATGCGGAAAATAGAAGAATAGTACGCGGCGACACCAGGGGAATCTATCCAAGATCCGCTGTTTTCTTATCGCTTGTATCTTTCCGCCCCTTCTAAACCTTTTCTCTATCTGTCATTCCCATTGATTTTTTTCTGTTTTCTACTTGCAATATGGCTTTCTCTCTCTCTCTCTCTCTCTCTCTCTCTCTCTCTCTCTCTCTCTCTCTTCTTCTCTCTCTCTCTCTCTCTCTCTC
>NW_012130086.1:2685461-2690073 GCF_000143395.1 Atta cephalotes
CTGATGAGCCGATCGTCGAGTTCGGTGGATCCGAAAATGGGTCCGCGGGACGATCGGCAATCCGAGGGCAGGAAACTGCAATTTCGCAAAGTAGAGCCTTAGGTTGGGATTCGTTTTTATTCCGAGGTCAAATTCGCGGTCCACTTGTGTCGAGGAAGGGAACTGGACCCCTCTCGGTTCTGTTCCCCCCTCACGCCCTCTTAAATCCCGTCGGTCGGCCTACGGCAGCTCGGGCTCCGGCAAGCTCTAATTAGATTTTAAGTGAGAAATTGAGCCTGCCGGCAATTTTAAGGAAGCCGAACACACCGCCCTGATTAATATCATTATGTGCGTTCGCTTGTTACACCGTAGGGCCCACGAGATGGAATCCGCGGATATACAGGCGGATACAAAACTCTTTTGTGATTCAGCGTAGCTTATTGCTCGATCGGCGAATGTTTTTCGAAAAAAATATCCATTTCTATTAAATTATTCTTTTAACATTTTATCATCCAGAAAAAAATGTTAAATTTTAATAAATATTTATTAGAATAGTACTTTAACTAAATATTTACTAAATGTAAATATATATTTATTTGATACGAGGACCATTAATTTGATTTGATTAACATTTTTTTTTAGTAAATCAAAGATATATTTGTATATTATAAGTACATGTTAAGTTAGTACTATTCAAACGAATGTTTATTAAAATATAGTATATCTTTCTCATTGTGATAAATTGTTATAATAAATTATCTTGTGCCCTACATACAATAGATACGATAAAGGATCAAAACCGAAAAATATATAATAAATCTGCACAGTGAAAAACGTTAATAAATCACTTGTCGTTCTGGTTGCAACGCGACCAAATAAATAATTCTTGGAGCGTGCTATATTAAAATATGCAACGACTCTCGCGCGATCGAAAGATAGTCAGTGGTTCCTTGTCCAGGTGCCCAAAGGATGAAAGGCGGAAGAGAAGAAGCGTCGAAGAAAGGTTTCGCCGAGGGAATAGCAACGGAGAAGAGGGAGGAAGATATGCCATTACAAACGGTTATTTTCGGGTAATCGTGCGCGGTGCCATGAAAGGAACAACTTGTAATTATCATTGTTGTAGATGCATCGGACGGTATCTCTTTTTTTTTCTTTCTTTTATTTCGATTCCTTCTTCTCTGCCCAGAGGCAACGCTAATTTTTGCGTTTTAAGAAAACAAGGCCCGTTGTCCACGATCACCTTGCCGCGTGTTCTCCGACACGCAAATCGTGCGTATCGATACGTAAATTTCGGTACATGCATTGAAAGTATCCGATAAAATACAATCAGAAATAAGGTAATTTAAACAATCATTATCACACATACACACATCATATATAAATAATCGAAAAATAACTCTGAAGTTACTGAAAGATTAACAAAATTATTGAATATGAAATTATATTTTTTATTAAATAAATCTCAAACAAGTGACAATTTATCTCTTTCTCCGCGCTAATAAAAATCATGAATGCAAATCGCGATTTGAACCGAGAAGCGACGATTTCTCATCGAAACAAAATGTACAAATGCGATGTTAAATATGCGTAACATTATTGCGGGCATTATTGCTACACGTTAGCTTTAATGACCGTCAGCTGACTCGGTGCTACCAATATATGCCGTAATAGATTTTCTATATATATATATATATTATCTAACAGCTTAAACGGCACATATAATTAGGATTATATTAATTGTATTATTATCAAGTATAATCGCATGGGCAATGAATTAGAAGAAGCTGGCCTGAGACAGTCACAGTTGTCGTTTTTATAATGAAATAGTGAGTCTGTAATATTAGCACTATTCAGCGGTGGAATATTTTTACATAAATCTTCATCTTCAACATAATCGACGTGTGCGGTTGTACAGCAGCCCTGTTACTGTTGAATGCCGATGATGCTGTCGTTAGCGCAGGATGATCAAAATCATTAGTCTCGGCAAAGAGCCATCATTAGCACAGCATTAAACGGTTATTAAGGCGTGCGCACGGAAAAATGTGATCTGGCGGGGCGAATAAATTAGACAAGCCGGCACGTTTACTATTAATCACCGGCCATTCGATGCAGCGTAGTGCTTCGTTTTATATCGATTTCTGATTCAGTGCTTTGTTTACTCGTCGTTTTGATAGCCAACGCAAGTTTAATCACACCGAAGTGTCGTGGCCAACACGCCATTTGTGATTGGAGTCGCATAAATAAATGGATGCAATCTCCGTTTGTTACTGCTCGCTAATTAAGCCTCGACATTCGTGAGATCTCTCATTGACGTCTGCGCAATATTGACCGCGCAAATTTTATCGAACACCTTGATGCAAATCATATTAAAATGTTAATAATTTAAATTCTTAGAATATTTTAGATGAAGTCTTGTTCGAAATTTCGAATCTTACAAATTCGAGTGAATCATCCCGATCATAGGTCAAAATTAATTTTTTCAAAAGAAATTCGTCACGGTGATTACGTAAACGCCATTACGGAAGCAACATGCGTGCGTCCGGTTTTATTTCGTAAAAGAGTGGCATAATGAATGTGCAGTGGCGCGGTCGAGTAGACTTTACCCTCTTCGAAACCGATGCGACGCGAGCGATGATCATCGCTATTCATCAGCTGCGCTCTTTTACCACCGGTGACATGCCGTGGCTAATGACACCTCTAAAGCGCCAGACAACGACGATAATCCCGACGTTCCACTCCACGGGCACCCTTCTATGTGCACGATTTTCCAAAATCTCGTGCGAGCGTCACGCGTATCACCTGTCGTCCACGCGCGCTAACGCGGCGGACACGCAACATACAAAAAAATGTGTTAGCATGCAGGTAGCATAATTCTCAATGACTTAGTGAAATTTGACCTACAACTCGATCCTTTCTACAGAAACATGCGCCGAGTTTTTTCAATTATTCCCTGAATAACTTCTTAGACTACCAACAACAATTAAGTGTATATATCTTCTTCTGCTTTTATCTATATACTTTTTGACAAAATTATTTTGTCAAAAACGAAATCCTTTAGGCTAATGACATATAGAAAAATGTGAGCAATACAAACGTAAGCAGTAAGCAAATCAACATTTTTTTTATGTGCTGCTGCTAAACAGCAATAATATTATAATTATCGCTTTACCTTCTCAATCATAATTGACCGATTCGCTTACTGCTTTCGTTTTCGTTTTATTGCTTATGTTTTTCTCTGTCACTATAGCTTCAATAAAATTATGAGTTTGAAACTAAATTGTCTTTTATTGTCTTTGTCAAAATTTGAATGCGTCGGTTTGTAATCTCTCTTTCTCTCCCATTTTTTGCACTTTAATTTCGAGTACGAGATCTCGTGCAGATTATAAGGTAAATAAAGTTGTTAACGCACAAAGCAGAGAATTAAAGTTATAGTCCCTCGAAATTAATGTGAACCAGCAGTTATAAAGTATTACACGTATGAAAGATTTATTACGTAGGAATAATTATATAATTCAACGCGTTCAATGGCACATAAATTTTGCGTGACTTGCTGCGTGATCGCACAAAAAAAATTAGGTGTGCATAATTCCCTTATGTTATTTGGTACTAAGTAATTCATGTAGTACTGAACATGTTAATTAACATGACGTATCAAGATTTAAAAGAATAAATAAGCAACTAGAAGTCCTGAATTTAATCACTGCGTAGTTAAATAATAAATAAACGACAGGCATAAACATCGCGTATCAAGTAGTTCGCTCCTCGAATGCGAGTAAAAAATGAACCAGGAGGTTCCCATTTAGCTGACTTAATTAATGACCGAATCCATCATCGGGACGTTCCCACAATGAGGCAGAAGACCGCTTGCCACCCTGCGAAGTAAAGTCTGCATGCAACCCTTTTTCTCAACGACCACCTCTTTTCACGCGTATTACTAAGTAGACAAAACCGCGACGCAACTGGCTGACCAGTTTACCTCTCCAGAAGATCTCTGCCGTTGTCATCTATAACGGTCATTCAGGACCGTTTCAGGATGCTGAACTCGATTCCTAAACTGGATTTCGACAACTCCTCGACGAAACATTTTGAAACGAGGATAAAGAGCGAATCTTAGTTAACGTGAGATCACGACGAAGTCTTCCTTCGGCGGAAAGTTCGAGAGTTATCGACTTATAAACTATTCTAATCATAAATTAATTCTAATTTAAATTATTAATATTATTTAATAATTAATAATTTAGTGCAAGCTTAAGGAACATCAAAAGCCAAAACATGATATTAAATCCTAATCATACTTCCCCGATTAATCACACTCTCTGGCACGTATTCATTTGGGAAGTCTCAAATTAGCTCAGTCCGCACGGATCGAGATAGAAGTCTAGTGTATCAATGTCGCGAAATCGTTGCCTTTAGTATCAAGTCATCAGGAGCGCGTGCAAGCGGCTGCCGCCCTCGTCCGATGATAAATGATACGTTGAAATCTAGCACGGCTGAAACCGTCCAGCAGCGATGCGGCGTGAAACTTCTCGGCGAACGCAAGAGAAGAGGAAAAAAAGTCAACAGAGAAAGAGAAAGAAGAGAGAGAGAGAGAGAGAGAGAGAGAAGAGAGAAGAAAAGAAGAGAGAGGAGAGAG
>NW_012130086.1:2691811-2694957 GCF_000143395.1 Atta cephalotes
GAAGAAGAAGAAGAAGAAGAAGAGAGAGAGAGAGAGAGAGAGAGAGGAAAAAAAAAAGAGAGAGAGGGAGAGAAGTCTGAGAGAGCGACGAGTGCCTGTCCTAAAGTTCTGTGTCGTGACCGGTAACCGGTAGTGACCAGTAAGAGAATCCCAGAAAGCCGAGAGCCAGGCTTGCAGACTCCCGAAGGCTAGAACTCCTAGGGAATCCAAACAAAACCGGTCCAGTCAGATCCGGAGCACTCACTGGCCAGTCCGTGCTGCCGGCTATCCTCTACCTGATCTTCCTTCTTCTCTTCTTTCTCCTTCTCTTTCTCTTTTTGTCCATCTTTCTCTTTCTTTCTCCGAATAGCCTCGTTCTTTCGAACACTTGAGTCTATCCAATGCTCCTAAAAGCGTGGCGTGGCGAACAAAGCGGAGAAGTACCCGAACACGCTCCGCCGCCTGTCGAAAATCGATATTTCATGTAATTATTCGCACGGTGCGCGGGGGAAATCCGTCGCAGCCTCTCCATCGTCGTCGTCGCTACTCTCTCGAGGTCGGAAGAGCGAGGCGGATTCTCATTGTCGTGTAACCACCATTACGTAACGGAAAAACATTCGCAGAGAGAAAGAAAGACAGAGAGGGAGAGAGGCAGACAATCTTTGCAGTTTCAAAATACCAACGGTATGACGGATGCGAACTAACTCGCGGCTCTTCCTTTCACTCCGTCATCGTTGTTGGCGATATATTTTTCGCGCGCTCGCTCGCGACGTCTCCACTTACGTCTTGCGCTTTTTTCTGAGCACGCGATAAATTCCACGATGAGTTTCATGAATCTCCTAGGTGAGTCAATAGAATTATCGCGCAGATATCCGCTTTAACTTAGATCCTTCTTTTCGTAAAGATACGTATCATATATATTATTCGATAAACACGTTATTCCCCGTTCTAAGAAAATCAACATCTTTCACACGATGTATACATCGTACTCGTTATCTAAAGAAAATCATATTGTCCTTCGATGTGAGGCCTGGATTTCCAACTTCGAAAAATTCCGCCATATTGTACCTCCGTCAGCACAATCAGACCGCTGACGTCCGGTAACGTGACAGTCCAGTATAACCGATCGACGACGAAGGCTCCCGCGAGTGAGGACGCGATGGTATGTAGTAACAACGTATAACGCCGAGATAGTATCTCGATGTGAAGAAAAAAATCGAGCGTTGCGGACGTCGATGACGTGATTAGGATGGAACGTCGTACATCGTCGTCGTTAGCTCACGCCCGTGACGAATTACCCCGTGGACTAAGCTGAGAACGACAATTCGCCCTGTCTCTCCCTCTCTCTTCCTTTCTTTTCTAAGGCTCTTTCGAAGGCTCTACCGAGGAGATGACAAAAGAACTACCGATATATAAAGGCGATCCGCGTGATTTCCAGAAGACGTCCATTATGATCGATCCTGCGAGATCAATCTGTCACTATTAGATTCCAAAATGGAAAAGCCCCACACGTTGCTGCGAAAAGTTGGGGAGCACCTTTTCGACTTTGCTTCGTCAGTAGCGACAAGATATCATATTATCGATAATTATCTTAATTTTTTTAAGAATATTCCAATTTGATGGATTATCATAATGATTTCGTGTAGATTTAAAAATAGCAATGTGCATTGTGGAACACAATGTGGAATATTACAGCAGACTATGCGCAGTTCTAAAGCTTCGACAAACTTGCGTAGGTAGTCGGCGATCTGTGTGCTCAATACATTCCCGAGGACTACGATATTAACTCAAGTTCGCGTAAATTAGAGGGGAACGAGGCGAGAAACGTAACTGCAAAGCTCCATATCTCGAGATTGCAACGAGGCCGGATTCTCACAGGAAATAGTCGAGATGATCGTCGAATGGAGAAGGCAAAAATCGGAATTGCTTAACGAAGAGTATAAAGACATCGACGAATGACGATAAAGTGAAACGAACCAACGTGCTTCACGAGCTATTAAGTCTGCGAAGTTATCCACACCGGTTCCGCACGTTTTACCTTGACTTTTTAATCTTTAATCGGTCGATCGGCTATATCTTGCGCCCTCGCGGACTCGCATCTGGAAACCTTACACCGAATTGTTTTCTCTTGCATTTGTAAGAATGGCAGATGTTTTTCACTATAAAACAGAAGACAAGAGCGCAATATACTCCCTTTGATCTCCGTCGAGCGGATTGTTACAAATGCAATTTACAATAACGATCTCTCTACTAGATATCGTGATGTTATCGTCTATTGTTATTGCGAGATAAATGCATATAATATACGACTTTTATTAATGCAATTTCCGATTCTTATTATATTGTTTTAGATTATATAAATTTTTTCACAACTTAGCAAGAGATTTATCGTTTCGTCGGCTTCTTTCTCGGGACGATTTCTCTGTATAACACAAACATCCACGTAAGAATAAAAATAGCAGGTTGAAATTCAGAATAGAATTCCATTTGTGCTACGATAATGAATTATGTTTCAAAAGGTCAGAACACTGATGAAATGGTCGACAACGCACGTACTTCTTTAGAAAAAATGAAAATTTTGTACGATCCCGATTCGGTCACATCCTTTGAGAAAATTATGAACAAAATATATATCGAAAGGTATGGGAGAGCAACAGTTTTGACTTCGTTTTGAACCTTCTAGACAAACTACCAGGTCTCGACGATAGACATTTCTTACCTCTCGAGTTCTTAAGTCTAACGCAGTATCCGAAAAAGATCGTGCCAATAGTCGCCGTTGTAGGATTATAAGCCTTCTTTGCTCTGCCATCCGTCCCTAGATGCCTTCATCTCACCAGGTTGCATTACCTTTTCTTAGACTTCACAACCACGACTGTGCGGTAGGCACGTACGCGATACCTTTAAGCGAAAGTTCGCCTGCGTGGTAAGAAATACCCTTTACATGCTCTTCGATAGTGGCTCTCTCGCTTCCTCTTTCATGTTGAATGAAGGACCAGAAGAATGGATGCTATCTTTGAACCTTGCTAGAATTCTGCGCTTGTTCACATCAAGAGATCGAAGGTTTTTAGAGAAAGAGAGAGAGAGAGAGAGAGAGAGAGAGAGAGAGAGAGAGAGAGAGAGAGAGAGAGAGAGAGAGAGAGAGAGAGAGAGAGAGAGAGAGAGAGAGA
>NW_012130086.1:2695434-2708736 GCF_000143395.1 Atta cephalotes
AGAGAGAGAGAGAGAGCCGCGAGAAGCTGTCTATCGTGAAACAAGATGCTGGTAACTCTTTAACGCGCCATTGTAGCGTCCATTATTATTCAGATTCACTTTGTTTGGACTCCATATTTTATCGTACGCGCGACATCTAAAGCCATCAAGTTATCAGGCATTCGATAGCAATTTGTACTACAAAAAATAGTAAATCTTTTGGCGATCAGACAATTTTTAAGGATTTTGGCTGCACCTTCTGTAAAAATCTGACCGAAGAATAACGAAAGGAGACAATTATGCTTTTCTATCGAAAATGTTTTCCTAATACAATACAATTAAAAAAGAAAAAAACATTAGGAAATGTTTTCGAAGAAAATAATCGTTTACGAACCGTATTGGGTTTTCGACATCTTAACGAGGCATAATTAAATGGCGGAAGATACGAAGCGACTATCGATGCCAGTGAACATAGCCACTGACACGATAATTACCGCTGTTACGTCCTACCGAACGTCGTATTTAACGGTTAAACGCCGTTCGCCTACTAATCGCGCGAGGAAAAGCCCTATTGATCGATCGCATTCGATGCACCCTACGTTACGTCGCGTCTGTGTAGGTTTTTTTATTGCTATTACAATTTCCCGTGGAATCTCTTGTAACGGTAACTCGTATTCACAACTCGTTACGGTTATTGTTATGGTTACACGTTAGCCGATATTAGAATCAATATTCAGAGGGCAACAGCAATTTATATCTATTGGCACCAGGCTTTTAATTCACTCGGAACTGCAATCGCCAAGACAATTGTTTGCTCGATAAAATCGTGCGTATGTTACAGAAAATGTATATTTTTCACATATCATTTATGTTATAAGATATATTTATATAAAATATTATTTCTAAATTCTTTCGTAACGAGACAAAGACTTTACTTCAAAACAATTATCTCTAATAAACTATTTTGTCAAGATCAGCCATATTACCCATCGTCTTCTTTATTCTTTCTCATAAAGAAATCCTAGTCCGTCACGCACAAAATGTGCTTACCTGCCAGCCATGTAATCCTGTAAGCACCCTTTAATACGCTCCGCAGGATCCATTGTCGCATGATCTTAACTTCTACGGATTATAAACTATTTTTATCTGGTATTAGTGTTTTGCGCTCGCTATTTTGTCTACTTCTCTTGTGAACCCTGCTGCGCGTGCGAACATTTTTATTCCATAAATCCGATGAAATACCAATTGTACCATCGCCGCCGAGGTACAATACAAACATCGACGGGAAAGAAATTTCCCCATGGTCGACAATTAAAATGTTGGCTTCATTTCTGACTGTTTAATAAATAAAAATTTTAACAACTTACTTTCATAATTGTTGCGTATTTTATATGTCATGAATAATTTTGCGATTAATATTTATAATACCTTAAAGTTTGTGAACATTTCGTTTGAGTATTCGCTATCGTTTGAACAACATTTTATAAACGACTGATCGCGTGTCGAGACGCAAGTAGGAACGTTATGAACGACCGTAAGAATTTTTTTGGCAATAAATATCCTTCGGTATGAGCTTTATCACGACATGTACCAGTAAAAAAAATGAATATTGCGAGCGCGTACATCCCTTTTGCCTTGGACCGTGCCTGGGCGATGCATGGATAAAGCTGAATCCATAATTCCTCTTTCTCTTTTCCCTCTTGCACGTACCATCCGTAATTAATGAACACCGTCTAGAATAGGGAGAATTATTGCACGCTTACGGGCGCAGAGTTCTTCTTTTATGGAAAGACCAAGATCGAAATCGTGCCCACGGATACAAGCAAATTTATGCTCGTTCTCGTAATACGGAAAAAGGAATGAATTAATCGAAGTCGCGTGATCGGCTACTGTGATAATTGAATAGCACGTTATTTACTGACACCGAAATTCGCGGTCATTGCGAAATTACATGGTATAGTCGCTCAAATCTTAAATCTAGCGTTGAAGTTCTATGATTAAGATAAGATTATTACCGTGGATTATTTTATTGAAAAATAATAACTGTTTTAAAGTATACAATTTTAATCGCAAAAACTAAATCTCGTCTCTTTAGTTCCTTTTTTAATGTTTATGTACAATATAAGAGACCATATATTTTGATGTTGGCAATTTACATTTTGATGTTGAATTTAATCTTTATCATTACAGCTTCCGAAATATATTTATTTAGTGCGAGTCAACGATTTCCTGCGAAAAACATTATCAAATTTAAATTCGTCTATTTATGATGTATATTTTAATAAGTGTCATTTCACAAGTTGTGCAACAATAATTACAAAATTGTGTCAAGAAGCAACATTTTTTAACTTCGAAGTAGAATGTTTTTCCGGTGGAATACTAAGCGTGGACAGCTGCATCATGGATCCCCTTAAACGACAGACCCTACAGCATGGATAAAACTACGACGACGTGTGCCATCGAGAGCGCGGAAATGCACGCGGACAAAAACTATGGATTGCACACAATGGCCACATTGTGACGGTGTGCATCCACAAAAGGTGTCGATCGAAGCGAGAACAGCCAGCGCGGTTCTGTGCCAAAAATCGGCTTGGAAAAGCCTGGCAAAACGTGCTCCATCATTTCACGTTGAAACGACGTAATAAAGGGACACCCGGTAGCCACATCATGCTCAATGACACATTGGCTTTCCTCTCCTTAACAGTTACATTTATATAACAATACGTATCTTTGTCACTGTTTAGAAAAAAAAGAAGAATAAACCGGTTTCCATCCTTTAATTGAGTATTGCATAATCGAATTGATAAGATCGTCCGTTTTATCACACATCAGAATGTAACCAATCAAGGTAACGGGAGGAAAAAGAGGAGTAATGGATAAATAACGAGAAGCGTGTTAAAAAGCTGACTAGTTAATTGCAACGATAGTAATCTCGGGCGCTTTTTGAAAATTATAGAGGTTAACAGCGAGCATATATTAAACGATGTCGTGAATTAATTTCTATTTAATCATATACTCTTTCTTATAATAAGCACGACATACGTTCAGAAGCAAGGGGGAAAATAATTTGCGGAAATAAGCGGCATGCCGGCGCCTAATCAGGAAAATCTACTACGTCCTTTAGTTCTATAGAAGGAAATGTCGCTATACTCTCGCAATTACATTTCATGGAATATATTTCTGAGCTCACACATGGTGTGATATCGCGATGATACTGTTTTGTAGTTATACCTTTATGATTCTATCTCGCAAGACCGTATAGACAGAAAAACTGCATATTACGTGTTTAATTTTGCAAATGTCATATTAATCGCATTAATACAACACATCAATAATAATGAAAGATAATTTTTTTTGCGGAATGACAAAAATCTAACGTGTTACGATTATTTGTTATTAAATGAAAATTGCATTAATTATGCACATTATAAAGTAAAGCTGCCTAGTAATCGATTTTTTTTTTTGCGCAACGCAAATGACGAAACAACGACAAGAACTAACCTCGATAACATAAATTCTGAAGCAACGATTGGAAAATCACCGGCGTGAAACTACTGCGCTAGACCGCAGTCGATTAATCTAAGGACGCGACTACACCGCTTGCAACTTTATCGCCGATGTTGTGACTCAGACGATCTTCGTCGCACGCTATTGCACGAGTCACGAATCCGCGATGAGTCTAAGTGGACGATCCTTGGTCACGGAAGATCGCCCAGGGAAACCGCGAGAGATCGAGGAAGATATCTCAAACTTGTTTTACACGAGAGTGTCGAGAGTGCTACGATTGACGATTGTGACGTTACGTCTTTAGTCAGAGAATTGCAAATAATGAATAATAAAAGACTAATATCCGACAATTTTGCTTTCTACAAATGTAATTGCAGACAATAAAATTATATAATTACCAGACAATTATCAGTAGTAAAAGGATAATGGATAAACAAGAGTTCCTTGTTAACTGTCCAAGTACACTCGAGAATCAGCAATATGCACTTAGAAAAATTCTCGATGGCGCCATGGCTCGACGCGCGAGTCCCATTCTGCCTCCCCTTATTTATAACGCAAACAAAGGTGATACGCTGCACGCCGGGGATGCGCTCCCTTTCTTCCTATGTTTCGCTAGTCGAGAGTGAGATAAAGAAAGCTTCTCACCTACCATATTGTTACCGCCGCTAATGCTACCGGACAACAATGCGGCCGCATCCACATTGCACGCGTCCAACCGCTAATTCCTCACGTTTTCTCTCACCCCTCCTGCTGCGATACATCACAGCTTCCACACCCTACATATCTACCCTCGAACGAGATCTGACTATACCATCCTGGAATTGGATTTCAGGAGACCGCTCTGTGAGTTTTTGCGAACTATTCTCTCCATCTGCCCGGCACACTCCCGCGTCTCACGTTTTCGCAAAATAAGGTCCGTACACGTAAAAAATATAGAAAAAGAACATTTTTTAAGTATCTTGAAGATACTGTGGATTTTTGTTAGATTTTACTTAAATTAATTTCTCTTATGAGCCAAAAATTATAATCGAGTACATTAAACGTAGAATTTCTCATGGAATTTCTGTGTGATGTTGATTGCTCTTTTGAAAGTATGAACATCGAGAAATAATATCGTTAATAAAAAATGAAATGTGAAGCAACGAAAAGCAAAACATTCAGAAAGTGTGGAACATGCATGAAAGGCCGATGCGCTCACGAAAGCTTCTATCGATGCGATGGAAATGCAAATCTTACGGCAAATTCTCTTGAGGATGGGTGCGCGCGCACAAGAAAGAGAGAGCTAGCAAGTGTAAGAAATTGAGTTCCGGCAAGAGGAACTTGAGCACTCCCTGGTAGTTTTCTTGTAACGCAAGGTCGACTGTTTCTTCTGGTTATACACGGAGAGATAAAGATAGCATAAAAGGTAAAATTGTAAGATATTTTTAGAAAATTAAAATAAAATATATACGTTATACATGCGTTTTGTAAATAAAATTATAGATATATTATGTAAAGCACTAATATGCTCATAATTAATTATTCCTTATGCACTTTAATTCAATAACATATACTATTAAATCGATACTGCTTGGAAATAATTTTAGATATTTTGCTAAAATATCTAAAAATTTTGCTAGATACAAATCTGAAAATAAATTTTATTAAATCACTAAAACAATTACAGAGCAATAGGTGCTTGCTGATTGCAAGAAACATAACTTTTTGCAGTGTTGCTCATTATACTTGAGAGTCCTACAAAATAATTTTAATAATCCAACAAAATTATTTACAGATATTTACATTTAACTAAATTTTTAGATACTTCAGCAAAATCATTCTTTCCATGTAGTAAAATAAAAACGTGTAGAAACAAAAATAAACCCTTGTTATGCATACATTAAAGATAAGAGTACTCGCGGTTTTCGATTACTCTCGTAGAGAGAAACGAAGAACGAAGATCGAAAAAGAGGAACAGAAAAAGAGAATGCTCCGTTTTTTTCCGCCAGGTAAATATTTCGTCGCTATCGCGGTTTAGACGATTTAATGGACGGCCATTAAATTTGTCAGCAGGTTCCGCGCTCAGAATTCGTGCTCGATTCCCCCCGGAGGTCGGTGGTCACCCCCCGCAGCCGAGCGGTATAGCAGAGCAGGTCCGTTTATCGCGCCACCCGGTACATTCGGTAGCCGGGTATGCCGATAGTGTACCTGCATCCGAGTGCTCGGAGGCCCTCTCTATCTCTATCTCTCCCCTGTTGGAAATTTGCATGGCATTTACATCCGATTGCGGCACAACGCAGGCTGAAAGCGGCGAGCATGGTCGTGGCCGTGGTGGGACCCGGAGATGGGAAGTGGAAGGGTGAAGGGCGAAGGATGAAGGGAACCGAGGGGGTTGACCGGTCCCCTCCTCAGAGGATCAGAGACGCGTAGGTGCACTTACGTCGGAATTAGACATTATTTTAGCCACTTAACTCCGACGCGTGCACCGGCTACGTTTCAGCGACTCCTTCCGTCCAATGAGCTGCGTTTCGCGCCCGACTAAGTGCTATTTACGAGACAGACGAGCCAAAGAGGGACCAAGGGGAGCCATGTCCCGTCGTTTGACTGAGAAAATGATCGTTTGCTCAGCAAACGATCCTGATTTCTATCCGATGGATATTTTTATGTATGAATGGCACGTGTGAAATTATAGATAATGTAAATTATATCTTCTGTATTTTGCAGAATTATAAAATATATTAAAAAATAGAAAATAAGACTTTTGTGTGTGTGTGTGTGTGTGTGTGTGTGTGTGTGTGTGTGTGTGTGTGTGTGTGTGTGTGTGTGTGTGTGTGTGTGTGTGTGTGTGTGTGTGTGTGTGTGTGCATTAACATTAAGACAATACGTGTTTAAAAACAATGTAGAAAAGAAGGAAAATATTTATACCGGTAAAATAAAAATCACCGATATCGCTATCATCTAATGAAAAATATTGACTTGTGAACAAAATTAACAAATGATCGTAAATTTTTACCACGAGATTCTACACGATTTCTGTAATGGCGTAATAATATCAATAAATTCATTAGGCGTATAGACGTGTGTTTGTATCTTTCGTAATTACTTTTCGCGCGTGTACGTTACAAGGTTTTCAAGATCACGTTCTCGGACTTTGCGTGCAATAAAGATAACTTACATCCATTAATCTGAACATACGCAATAATGTTAATTTATCTCGGATTAAATCAATACTGATCTCTTCAGTTGAAAGTTCCAATTAAACTTCTAATCTTCTGGTTGACTATCTATAAGAAAAATATTTTAATGCTAAATCAATTCAATATTGAAACACTTTTCAATAAAATAAATAATATAGTATCAGTAGAAATATTCGCGAAAATAGAAATATTTTGATGCAATGAAGAGACAGAAGATGTGGAAGATATATTAGATATCAACGTATGTTTCTAAGCTGAAGAACGATTTAAATATAGCAACAATACATACGCGCTCACACACACACACACACACACACACACACACACACACACACGCGCGCGCGCGCGATCGCGCACGTACGCACGCACGCACGCACGCATACGCAGATACGGAAAGTATTCCTCGGGATATCCGAATGAGCGCTCAAGGTAAAATCGCGGGGTCAGGGTCATAGGTGCAGTTACGTCGGAATTGAACATTATTTTCAGCGAGTACCGGCCACTTAACTTAGGAGTGCGCGCGTGTATGCACGTATGTGCGTGTCATAGGTCCTATTATCGCGGCCACTTGGTGCCAGAATGACGATACCAGTCTGTCCGATGCTACGAGAGAAAGAGAGAGAGAGAAAGAATACAATAGTACGACTCGACCTATTTCAAACTGCCCCACTAGATATAAAATTTTTCAATTCCGCTTTATTCAAACTTTCTAATTCTTCTCTTTCGAGTAAAATATAATATTTATTACAACTTCTGAAAAATCCTAAAAATTTGTCATGAGAAATAATTTAACAGACAATTTGTCATCAAAATAACAACAGTTTGCTGAGTTGTTGTAATAAGCAAGACTTGCAAGATATATTGAAAAAAGGAGAAGAAAGCTTTACGAGTGAAATCGTTCGTAATATATATTTTTTAAAAATTAGCTCGGTCCACAGATGGAATTCGAGATATTGCGTTCTCTGACAAACCATGCCGCAATAAAATATTTTTCCACCTCGTACATATTCTTCCACCTTCTCTCCGTTACCGAAGGAATCTAGCTACGAGCAACAGAGCGATTGTAAAATATAATTGACGTAGCAGACGTAATATCATAAAAGCAAATCCGTCACGCAGAAGGCTGTAGGTGTTGGCGAATGAATATCTTGATATGAAACATATAATCGCGATGTAACTTCAACATAAAATCATCAAACAACAATTACCACGTCAATTACGATTTTATTAAAAAAAAATTTTTTTAAGGAGTTAGTTACGATTGGAAGATTTGACGAGGAAAACATGTTAATCTCTGTCCAGATCCGCGAGTCGGACAGAGTGAAAGGGGAACGCAATAGTAAGTCGATCGGAGCATCGATAAAATTGAGAATGCACGCGGTCTGCCGCTTTTAATGAATGAACGTCTCGTGAATATAGTAAAGAGACGGAAGGGGGAAGGGGGGGAGGGAGGGCGAAAGGGGCTCCACGAGGGCGGGGTGGGTGAGGAGGGGTATGAAGAACGGCGAGATATGGGAGAAGGCGAATAAATGTGCACGCGTGTACACATACACGCAATACACGCGTATACGCACGCATATGTACGGTGGAGTTTAACGTTTGTGTAACGGCGGGACGTAGCCGGAACGGCGGCGGCGGCGCGGAGATCTACATAATGTTTATTATGCTAACCTAGGCCAACGCGGTTGCATCAACAAGTGTTATATTATCATTCAAATAAAATGTTTTAATCTGCATACGTTTTATCGCCCTCCCGCGGGCATGCGGAATGCATCGCCGGCACGAGACACGCGTTCCACACGCGGCACGACGGACACGCGTCCGTTTGGCTCTTTTAAAGATCATCATGCTTGGAATGGAATTTCTTCCGGGGCTATTCTTTCGATAACGATTTTGATGGAGAAACGACTTTCCTCCGGGAAAATTGATGGAAATTGCTTTTCATATATATTATCTCTATTTATAGCTGATATCTTCAAAGTGATAAAGTCTATATTCGCGATATAATGGCATGCACGTGATTTACGTATAATAAATTTTTTTTTGATTCCTTATATTGTGAATTTATTGAATGTAAAATGCAATCCTTATTTCCATAAATTTCTCACTCGACATATTAAAAACACATAAGTCAGAATGATCGCTCTCTGGAGACAGGAAACAAGCAAAACCGACCTCGAAAAATGTGGAAGAGTATTCTCCAAACTGTAACGATATTGTATTCAGAATTGGTCACTCAGAGACACTTTATCATCGTGCCGGCACTGAACAGGGCTTCCCGAAGGCAAAAACTTTACGACAGATTTTCGATTAGACGGAAAGAAGTCCGATGAGATTTATGAAAAATTTCTAAGGAACAAGCTCTAATCTGAATGCGTTTTATCGGTCCCACGGGTCACGTCCTGTACGGAACACACGCGAAAGTTTCGTGTTTCAACGTGCGACACGCGAGTGCGTGCACATGTCGCCGTACGAGTGCGATTAAGCAACAGCCTTGTAGGTCGCGAAAAAACGTGGAAAAAGGTGGCCTGTGACGGTTTCGTTCGCAATTTGAAGCGTGACGACCTGAATCCATGAACGTGTGACACATAATTTAATTAATGATTCGTAAGCTCGGCGACGACTGTGCGCGCAAGAATAGGAAAACAAACGGCGAAAGGGTTCAAATGCACGCGCAATCAATCACGAGAGCAACGATCCGTATCGTGACGCAATAAAAAGAACGGGAAAATGAGGGCACGAAAGAATTTTTCTATATAAATGATAATTTACAAAGGTCTTTGCTAATGTCGATGTGATATCTTCTATTAAAAAAAAGAAAAAACATAAGGAAAATATTTTCGGTATCATTTGATTGTTCCAAAAATAACCTAGTGTAATTTTAATCAACTTTAATATTATTTTTCGATCACTTTCGCCGTTCCTTTTTCCTTTTTCTTTCTATTTTTGCCGATGCAGTGCAGAGAACTCATTTCGTGATCGTTGCTGGTATCGCAGCAATGAGGGCTTCAAAGTAGATTCTCTTCTCTATCTCACTTGCGGCTGATCCGGTAATCATCCTACTTATGTCTCGGTCTCTCTGTATATCTGTCTCGACCTCTCTGCCGGTTTCGTCCCTATGGGCCATTCGCACGACGATCGGAGTGGGATCTTTCTGTGCCACCTGTGTGTCTTCATTATTCAGCAATGCAAATAGATTGCTAGCGCATTACCATAATTATATTCAATATTTGTAGCTTGTCACGCCGTTACTATAATTCATCAGGGCGACCGCGCGTCTATCTGGCGATTTGTCAGTCCGATTCCGCCCCGCAGGCGAAAAATACATGATTAATACGCGGCTACGCGCCGCGGTGAAATTAGCGCGATCATCTTCCGTAAATTCTCGTTACTGCGAATCATAACACCTCTCTGTAATTAAATAGACCCCGCATTGAGACATATGGATGTATATACGTCAATCTAATACAAATGAGCTTCGGACGGAGTCATAAAAACATGACGGGCGGATTAATTCTTCGAGCATCGAAAAAGCGATCTGTGTGATGTTTGACTAATTGCCACTGTCATTTAGATAAGTGACTAGGAATATCGACATCGGCAAATATTATGTCAAGTAATGAATAAGCTAAAAATAACTATACTGTCTGTTTCTCTCAGATATGATTTCAATTTTAATATCAATTTAATAGATTATATTTAGAGCACCAGTATTTTTCGAGTTATAAGTGAGAAATAAATCTTTTAATAACATAAAAATTATAATAATTGAGGGGATAGGCGGAATAAAAGCTACTACAATTCTACTTAGCCCCTTTTTCGGGTAATTATAGCTTTTTCATTAATAATATTGATCATAATAGAGAAGATTTATAACATATAATTTATTTCTTAAAGACATTACATAAATTCATTTAATATTGTATTCATTTATGTATAATAAAAAAAGTAGCAAGTTATTTTAACTTTTATTAATATCAAGATTTTGTAATTAGGCCTTTATTCCGCCCATCCTCTCAATTTTAATAACATATTTGTTACATGTTTTTTTTTTTCTAAGCAACAGTCCACCTACTAAAAATCCATAATCATAACGCTGCGACACTACTCTCATAAATAATTGAAAACAAACTTTGCCCGCGCTCGAGAAAAATGCAGAAACTGGTCTCGACATGTCGATATCTGTGTTTTGACCCCAGTTTTGCCGAAGGCCACTGTAACGTAATAACTTATCGTGAATGCATTTCAACGTAAAACGTAGACTCTCGGAGAGTAGCTTTGCAATTGCGAAGGTCAGCAACGACGGAAAATAAGTATTCTCAGTTAAATAATAAACTAACGAAACAAGTAATCATGGTCGATACATTCACTGATTATGATAATAAATGAAAATCTCTTTTTGTTCGGCATTGTTTAATTTCCATAAATGGGAAGCAAAGAAAGAAAGAGAAGAGAAGCACGAGGCGAAGGAAACAGAGAGAAAGAGAGAAAGAGAGAGAGTATTACAAAAGAGAAGAATTGATAGATTTGTCACGTCATACGTGATTGTTCGTGTTAGAAGTTTATCGTTCATGACTCCATAACTCTTGGCTACATGTCAATAATACACGTCGCAAATTATCATAAAAGCTTCTTCATTATTTTTAGGCACATACACACAAATGCACATTTACACATACATCAGTAATTCCAGCTGTCTTATAGCTGACGAATATGGGTCGCGTTTATGTCACGGCGTGTCAGCTTGTCATTACGCGTACGGAGTGCATTTCGCGAAGTCGAGATGCATTTGCGACGCGTGACGTTCACGAAGCACTTTACTTGGAAGTAACTAAAAACGATTTTGTAAATATACTCGTCTAATCGAAATTAACCGTAGCTTCGTAAACACAGTTTCTGCGATAAATTATTTTTGACACATTAAAACTGTATAAAGAGATGAATAATGCACATCGATATTTATGACAGAAACATTTTGCGGCAAGAATATTTTCTAAATACATCAGAAACAAATTTCTACGATGGTTCCACGCAGTTTTTCATGACGAATGTTTTCGGGTTAGTCAGTAGAGAGACCGCGGTGGACGTTTGCCCTCAATTAACTTTATAAGTGAGTAAGGAGGCGTGCGCCCGACCGTCCGTCAGTTCGTTTCTATCTCCATTGCATGCGATGTTCATTCTACAAGTGCCAAATCTCACTACCGGGTGTTGGGCACTTTTATTGAGGTGTAATGGAGCTATAGAAGAGCGGTGGAGCTCGCAGAATGCACGCACGAAGATTATTTGCACGGAACGCTTATTCCATTTGCCATATGTGCATAAGACACGTTCTTCCTTTTCAAGACGGTAGATAGATACATAATATTAAGATAGATGTCAATTACGAATTATTAGAGATCAATAAGTAATTTAAAAAAATATATAATGTAAGACAATTTACGAATATATATTATGAAGCTATAATAAAATTATTATATATTTATTCTCTATTTCATAAATTTACTAATATTTGTACATGCCAATTCAGTTGACAGGTAATCATTACTTTTCAATATAATCCTTTCAAGGAGTGACGGATACCTAGATATATCAGAAACCTTGAAAAGATTGAAAGTCAATTCTAGATAGATTCCTAATTGATTATCTTCGCGCTGGGAGTCGAGATAATTTCTTAAAATAAAACATGGGCGTATTAAAAGTTCTCAGTGAGGTAATATCGCGCCGATCAGGTTGCGTCGCAGAGAGACCGTCACCCACGCTTCTGTAGTTCGACAAATGTGTCGGTCCCATCATTTCCGTAACTAAGAGCGTTTCCGCGGGCAGTGTAAGATAATGCGGGTATAAGTCAAACGAGCGTCGGCAGATTCCGACGTGATATCGGCTACCTAAAAGAGCCGGCTCTCAGAGAGAAAGAGAGAGAGAGAGAGAGAGAGAAGCGTCAATCTTTATCGCGCTGCACCGGCCGCGATGCGGTGGGTTCTACGTAAACGTGGACACACGCATGAACGTTTTCGAGTGCGTATATACGTGTGAACGCACGTAGCTACGCACGCGTGCGTGTGCAGACGAAATGAAAAAAAATCGCAACACGGATAAATCCGCCCACGCGAGCGTGTACCGTACAAGAGATGTACCGCATTCACAGTGACGTGCGTGTGCACACACGTTACACACGTGTAACGTGTACACGCATATACACGACACTGTGGACCGTACAGGTGTACGTTTCACGAGCGCATGCGTAGGCTCGTTTACTTAGCCAATGCCATAGCTGAGTTATTTATCTGTCTTTTGCCCGGCAGCGCCAGTCGAGAATGCCTCTATATACGAGCCAACACTCCTAGAGAGTTGTATGCGCGTGGGTCCCCGAGTTTTTTTTTCTGTTCAAGGCCTACCTGGTTATGTTGCCGTCGGACACACGATCGGTTCTCTCCTTTCCTTTTTACGTTATGTCTGTCTTTCGATCTTTACGTTTGTCTCCGTCACCTCGGCCTCCCCGTTTCTTTTACCTTTACTCTCTTTCTCTTCTCTCTCTCTCTCTNTNNTCTCTAATAGTCGTCGCTACGTTCCTCTCGTATCANATATCTATCTAACTAATNTAACTCTATATATATCTCTNTACTCGTACGTACTTACTACT
>NW_012130086.1:2708756-2730143 GCF_000143395.1 Atta cephalotes
GTTTACGTTCGTACGTACCGTACGTTACGTGTTCGTCGTCGTCGTACCTACGTCTCTCTTCTTCTTCTTNTNTTCTCTCGTCTCTTCTCTCTCTCTCTCTCTCTTCTCTCTCTCTCTCTCTCTCTCTCTCTCTCTCTCTCTCTCTCTCTCTCTCTCTCTCTCTCTCTCTTGGTTCGTTCTCTCTTTTATCGGGACCACTATACAATTTTTCAAGAAAAAAAAGAGAAAACAAAAAATCGACAAAAAGAATGGATGAGAGATGAACAAGTTGGCATAAGGACGATCCCGAAGAATCTCCCGCAAAGTGGATCCGGTACTTAACATCGACAAGTTCGCGCGGCCGAAGAGTCTCGAGAACGATCGTTAAACGGTGATGTTGTTTCGCGTCGACGTTTTCGATCACGCCGATTCATGAAATTGACGAAGGATTTGAAGACGAAATAATTATACGTTACAATATTCTGAGATTCACATCTATTTGTACGTATTTTTACTAATCTAATAAATCATCTTAGCATTTCGAAGTAATATGTATGTATAAATGCCTAGAAAAAGAAGAAAATCTTCGCTACCGCTTATCTTAATCCCATCGTTTGTTCGTCGATTTAACCGCGAGACTGCGCCATTTCCTAATTCCTAGAGCCAAGCAGGAAGTCGCAATGAAAAATTCGGTGCGTAGATACGTAAACGATAGATGAAGTCTCGCGTACGCGGCTCACGCTCGCTCTCCGTAGCCGGATTGTCGAGTGACGTCAGCGTCACCGGAAATGGAATGTAGGTAGCGATGCTTATTAAGCTTCAGAGCACGAGAGAGGGAACTACAACGAGAGAGAAAGAGAGAGAGAGAGAGAGAGAGAGAGAGAGAGAACATGACAGAACTGCAGTCAAAGGGAGAAAAAGAGATCTAGTGAGAAAAACGGAGAGAGGGAAGGATGGCGTTCAATTGTTTCCTCCGCACACGCGTATCGCGTATATACGTAGGTACGTACCTACGTCCATTCGTATAAAGAAGACGATGCGCTGCGAAGATCCTAGTGTGGGCATCGGCTATTAAATCAATGCGCTGGTGTCAGGATCTGTTCACGCCTCGCTAATACACTCGTGGAATGTCAACGAGGCGACTACCTTGAAAGAAGGAGGCTGCTGTTGCAGTATAGGAAATCTCGCGAGTCATAAGGGTAGATAAGATACTTTCTTCCTACGAGTTATTCGATGAGCAGATATTTTAAGATGTGTGCTGAATGTCATCGAAATGTCGCGTGGAATATCTCTCGTGGAAACAAGTAAACGAGTGATTGATTCATAAAATCGAATTTTACATATAAGATAATTTTTGTATCATTAATTCTCACCTACTTTCTAAACTTTTTGAAATAGAATCTCCTTTTAAAGAGTGAAAATTGAGCTAGTCTTGGAAAAGAGTCTTTCAATTTTCAATCTTTAAAAGTGAAATTTCATTCTTCAAAGTGACAATTCACTCTAAAAATTTTAGAGAGTATAATTGAATAAAATTGAGTGAAAGAACTATCAATACAACTACTGCCAATACAACTACTATCAATTTACTTCAATAAATGCGTTAAGCAAGAAGCTCTATTTTTTAATTATTTTATTAATTATTTTTTATTAATTATCCTTTACGATATAAATAAAAAAATAATTGCGTTTAGAACATTTCCTGGATTGCTTAAGTTATTTATATGTGAATGAATAAGGAAGAGTGAGTAAGTTTGCGTCTGACCGCACTTGGGAAAGACTTATTCAGCTAATACTTGGATAGCTCTGCGGTTTGAACGCACATTATTCTCGCAACGATCGCACTTCCATTTCCTCGTCGTACCGTTCTAAGTATCTATACATGTATGTGAAAACGACATGCGTCTATACGTTCGTACTCCGTGTTTCTCAAGAAAAAGAAAAAGAGAAAAAGAGAGAGAGAGTGAGAGAAAGTCATTAAAGGGAATGGCGAAATGTTCATAACTGTCAAAATGTCAATAACTAACAAAAGTAATGACAATTTGCGGACTTGAGTGGCTCGAACAAGAGACTTTACGTATTCTACATATAATTAAAATCAATTACCTAGTCCTGTGTATATGTGTTATCTTCTATTCTCATCACTACGTAGAACATCTTATTGTGAAAAGAAAAAAAGAATAAATTGAAGGATATAATAATTTAAATTTAATTTTAAAATATATACATCATAAAATGGATAATGAAGAACTTTTTGTTCTTGACAATCATTTACGCTTTTAAAGCATTAATCGTTCTCTTTGGAACAACCTATATCAATGGCAAAATGTCGAGGTCTACTCGTACCTTGCGAGTACGCGCATAGAATGTCAGGCGAACAAAGCGCGACGACAACGATTCAAGATGAAGATGCAATAAAGTGCAAGAGAGGTGTCGTTGGGTATAATTATGGTATTCCAGATAAGGTCGGGTAACGTGGATAACGTAGTAACGACTTTGTACGGCTACTGGTCTCTTGTACAAGCGGCTACTTTTATCAATTGGCTATTAAATCAATGCAATGGCGGCCGATCGCCATACGGCGTTCACGCTTCGCTAATGCACGATCCGAGGAATGTCAAGAAGGCGATCGGGATTGGCGCCGTGATAACAAGAACCAGAACCTGTCCATATGCCGATTCCATTAAACTACTCTTTCACGTCTCCTGATATTTTAGCGTTCAAATAGAGATCGTACTTCACAAAAAGTTATTCTTCTTTCCTATTAGCTGACACTTTATTTTCATTTATTAAGATTTATTTAAGAAGATCTCTGTGTTATGCATTGATTACATATCTAAATACATTGATTGATTACATATCTGATAGATATCAAATTTTCAAGAGAATTCTGTGCACAAGTAAAACAAAGGAAAAATTATTGCAATACGTCGAGAAAATCGTAGAAAATTCAAATGAAATACTGAAAAGAGATTAGATCAAAGATTCAAATGAAAGATAGATTTGAAGAAATCGTTACAGTTTTAGAAACTAGGAAGGCCGACATTTGTCGATCGATCAGTATCGTCGAAGAAAGCGGCACAGATCCTGAGGACAAAGCGTCGCAGCGCAAATTGCAGCGTGCACGCGTGAGTCCATACATACGACGTGCTACGCCTATAACAATAATTTCAGTAGGTGTGAACGAAACCACCATTGGAGAAGGGATGGAGTACACACGGGGACGAGGAGGAAACGTGAACACGAGCCCCAAAGCGCATGTCTGCCATGATTTGGAGGGGTTGATAGGGGTTGATTAGCGCCTGCGCTATTTTGTCCTTCTACTTCATCCCTCCGCTTTCTCCCTTTCCTCCCTCCTCTAGAAACTTATCCCTCTCTTATCAGCCACCCCACTCCGTTATCATCCCCTCTTCTCATCTACTCCCTCCGTTCCATTCCTCGTCGATTTCGCCCTTTCCATCCATCGTTTCTCCCATCGTATCCTGTCTTTCTCCTCGTTTGTCCATCCTTCGTTTGCGTTTCCCTTTCTCTTCTCTCGACTTTCCCTCTCTTTCTCCATGGAGGACTCGGATTTCAACCCTGCCTCGCTCCTTCCTTCTGTCTATCGCTTTCTCTCCTTCTCTCTCCCGCTTGTCGGTCAGTTTCACCCCCTTTCGATACGCGCCGCTCATTGTTCGCGCGTGTCACGCATCGCCGAGGTGAAACCATCCGACGATTTCCTGGCTGGCACCTGGTTTCGCGCGCTGCTTTTTTCCTCTCTATCTCCCTGTGTCTCTTTCCCTTGTCTGCTTTCATCACAGAAGCCGTTGTTACCGTTGACCGGTCGTAGAGCATACGATCGGTGGATCGTGACGAGACAACGGAAGTGACCGATGTCACTGTCAATGGCGACGGAGCTAACGAGGGTGTGACAGGTGTAGCGTCAAATTAATATACGTTTGTGATCCCATCTAAGGGGAGGGAGGAGGGAAGAGGAGGCAAATAGAACTGGGGTAAAATTAGTAGAATGAGAGAGATAGTTTTATAACAACGACGTTTAAAGGGTAATGTTTAAATGTTCAGATGTATTATCGCGAAATCACAATACATATAATTTCAATAAATCGTACGTTATGTACTGCACGATATATTTAAATGATTGATATTAATAAAATCAAGAAAATAATTATATTAATAGGCTGTCGTAGTTCTAAACTGATTTATCAAAATTGTAATGTGCATGTTATGATCAGTCAGAGCAGGTTCAATATTGAAATAAATATTGTGTCATCGTTATAATCATCTTGCGTCATAATTAATATTTCTTGATGTTATTTCAAAAGAGGAGAGAGATATCTATTAAATCACTGTGTAACAATTTTATAAAAATATAAAAAATTATATCTAAATTATATATAAAGAATAATTTGTAATAATTTAAACGATAATAATTCTAACATATTTTGATTCTCACAAATCGCTACTCGGAAATTATTTAATCTGCATTTAATGATTTAATCACAGTATATTCTTCGCGCTTCGCTTATTTTTCGCTTATTCTTCGCTTATTCTTCGCCGAGAAGCAATGATGCGTTGACTAAGCTACGCTTGCGTTTCGCGACGAATCTCGCCTTTCTCCCTCCCGACTACTTGCGTGATGCATCTTAATCGGATGTACATTTCCACACATAATTAAAGTCAAAATTCGCATATTAACATAATAATCTGCCTCGCGTGGATACGCCTGGATGGAAGCGGCACTTAAACGTCGCGCATCGGAGAACGCCGTTCTTTCGTTCGCACTAGGAACCGGAAGCACGTGTCAGCTACCTGATCGTCACCTCTGTTGCGGACTGCACTACTGGCGTGCATCGGCATGCGAAAACAGGATTTCGTTCGCATCGCCGTAGCGATCTTTAATAACACGCTTTTTAATCTGGAACAGATTCTTCCTTAATGGATGAATTTTTAATTTAAACCAAAGAATATTTTGATTTCTATTATTTACATCACATAACACTTAAAGTCTATTGTTACAGATCTTTCTTCCAGATATAATGTCTACCTTTCCAAAGTTTAATTCTGGAAAAATCACTTATTTTCAGTGATTTATCATCCGGAATATATTAATTTGATATTTCTACTGAGGAAAAAAATTGATCGTAAATTCGAAGAAAATATATCATTCAAGGTCGATACGGTGGTCGACACGCCCGGTATATCACGACAGGTAACCAATCCGAACGGCGGATCACGGGGCCCACCGCAACTATCGACCGCGATTATGATTATCGGTATTATCCCCGCCTGTCTTTTACTCTCTCGGCAGAGATTACCCGGAGCATGTTTGCGCGCTTCCGAAGTGAGTAGATTGTAATGCGATACCTTCGCCGTGACGCCCATTCGCCTCGATTGGCGGAGATCGGCACACTCTCAGGAAGCCGCGATCTTCGCCACCAGCATAATCGTCGCGCGCGAAATTTGCATATTAATGTCCAGGAGATTTTTTTTACGTCGTTTCCCTACGTGTATTATTGTCGCACGGTTTCCGTGATGTTATTCGGAATTAATTCTGAAAATTATAAGCGCGTTTATCTACGATCTACAAAAATTTGTAAGCAAGTAAGAATTTACAGGACGATTTGCAGCTCTTTCCTTTCTCATTAAACTAAAACTAAAAAAAGGAATCGATTAAAATTGAGTATAGGAATGTGAATTTCCTACTTTGCATCGTTCACATTACATCTTCAAGATAAATCTATGACTCTTCTTTATTACTTTCTAATAAAACTTGATTCGCTCTGAATGGAATTATTTGCAACTTTTCAGACAAGAGATGAAGCATTGAATAATGCATCAGATGCTTAGTTTGCGAACGGGGAAGCCGCAGCAGGAAGCGAACGCAGGCAATGAAATCGACGGGCTGTTTCGCGGTCGCGATCACTCTTTCGCCTTTAACGGCCATAAAAATAAGCGCGACATAAACCGCGAACAATGCGTGTAAAAACCGATTGTAAAAATACCCTTGCGTGCGCGCGCGCACGTGTGACTGCGTGTGAGATGCGGGAATGGACAAAAGTGGTGTCCTATACGAGTTTTCCATCGAAAAGCGAAGGAATATATTATACCCCCGAATAGATTCGGCAGATTGTAAAAAAAAACGTGACTTACTCGGACGAGATTTATGAGACAAACACACGCGTTCAGAATATAACGGTCAGTCGTATTTCGTGTCATTTAGCGTGTCGCGAGAGAGGTGCTTAAAGAGCTTTAAACTCGTTATATAATTGGGCATCGCATTGTAATAAACAAAGTACGTACACTTGTCCTATTGATATATTTATGACAATGTCTTTATCAGATCCTCAATGCATCTGCTAATTTTGCAAATCAATGATTAAAAAGATTTAAAATCGTAGAACAGAAAAACGTATGAAATATCAAACATATTGAGGAGAAATGTTTCAGATGAGTAACATAGATTTTTTTCTTCTCTCTGACAAAATTTATATTATTTATTCATTAGAAAATAATTGACTCCAAAAATCTCAGGACTCTCATTATAGAAATATTTTGTATATTATGGATAGAAAAAATGATTTTGCTGAAGTATCTAAAAAATTAGCTGAATATAAAACTGGAAATAAATTTTGTTTAATCATCAAAATTACGTAGAACACACGAACTAATTACTAGAATGTCAAAATTTTTTGCAGCAATGCTCATTATGCTTGAATTTTCTACACAAATATTTTTATGATCTAATAAAATTATTCTCAGTTCTACAGCTAGTTAAATTTTTAGATATTTCAGCAAAATTGTTCTTTCCATTTACTCTTAATTATTATTCTTAATATTCCCATTAGTTTCTTATTAAGTTTGATTAATTTGGATGCATTAAGCTGCGATTAAGCAAAATCACTTGTTTGTATAATTCATATATATTTCATGATTTAAAATAATATTATTAAATTATTTATAAAAATTGATGTGTTTGAATTACATTATTTTTGATAAATAAATAGCAATATATCACGAAATATCGTAAGGTTCTCAGCATGATATTTTTGTGTAATTGTGCGTAATATTTTCGCCGCATAAAAATAAGGCTCTTCTTCAATCATTCGATTCAACGTGGAAAAAATTGGACCAAACGTGATATACATCCAATTAATTCATGGTCGCATAGAATAGTCATGTAGAAATAGTGCACATAAACCATTAAAATCGAGGTACATGTATCGATCTAAATATTTTGGATTCTAGATTTAGCATGTCGCGTCAACTAATAATTCAGCGAAAAGCACCAGCGTGAGATCACTTGTGATATGATGAACGTCGACATACTGATTGCGATAGCAGAATCTTATTACGCTAAATCGGAAATGATTTTAGCTACAATAATAATTTACTATTTGCTCTCAGAGTGTTTTAGCGATTAGTTTCATTAAACTCTCGTAATTTTTCTCGCAGCAATATTAGATAGGAGAAAAACACAATCGAAGATATGTAATTAAATATCGATCGACGAAATTGCAGCATAAATATATAATGTGCAAAATATTTTGAAATAATACATCGAAAGACGAAAACATTAGATAGATTGGTATTTTCCATACTAAGATTAAGACGTTAATTACTTACGAAGAAAACATTAATCTTATTTTCTCACATGCTTTATCTTTAATTATAAAGTCTTCTGGATATGTAAACATGTTTGTTTTTTCTTTAGTCTACTATTTTTTATCGTTGTACAGCTTTTTTAATTTAACTTAAAACTTTAACGTTGATTCCAGTTTATTAATCGATCGAGTTTATTTATATAACGTTCACAAGACAGATAAACAGAGGAGAGGAATTAGAATAAATAATAATAGAATAAGTAATATCACACAATATTTTTCAAGATCTTTCAATCAGATCACATTGTAAATAGCTTGATTATGGGCAGTGAGACTGATTGCAGAATTCTATTGACGGTAAACAATAATTAAACAATTACAAATTTAAATCAAAAACTTCACAAATAAAAAAAGAGATACACGTTAATTATTATTGAATGAAGCTTGTGTTAGAATCTTTTTTGTTTCGAATTGCATCACTCGACTCGGGCAATAAAATCCCTGGGAGGAGGCGACTGCTTCTTCAAGGTAAAACGTGCCACGATATTCGATTTCGCGATAAGCAACAGCGACACAAGCCTTCGATGCGTAACCGTAGGCGTAGCGAGAAACACCTTCAGAGTCAGTCCGATGCGCGTTCAATGATGAGCAAACACCAAGTTCTTGCTGGAAGCTCACGAACGTTAGAGCAATATTTTCCAACCTTCTTTGCGTAATGGACTATTTTTAAATAATAAAACATTTGCGGATTTACAAAATTTGCGGAGTATAAGATATATAGACATTATATAAAACATAGGTAAAGTAATAGATAAGGTGTTAATATTATAACAAAAAAGCATAGAGTGTTATGATTAAAGATATATATTATGTAGATTTTATAAAATGAAAAAAACTATGAAAAAATTATAAATTTTCTATTATATTGTACTTGAAAGTAATATAAAAAGTTTGACGAAGATATAGAACCTGAATTAAAAATTATTTTAATAAGAGGATATGTTTTGGGAAAAAATAATTAAAATAAAATGAGAAAATTTTCATTTAAACTATAAAATTATATTGTTAAATATTAAATATTAATCTTATTGAACTGTTTCATATTCATATTCATATATATATATATATATAAAACATTCGTTTTTATATAGAAAATATAAATTTTTAATTTCAATTACTTTTTGCAGAGACTATACACCATATAAAACAGTTATTAAAATATCGACCAATGAGATTTTTACATATATTCGTATCGCAGTTCTAATTATATAATTTAGTATTAATTAATTTTAGAATGCAATATGTAACGTAATTAATAATCCCGTTTCGCATACGAGAGATCGTCTTTTGATTGTTTTAGCGTGAATTGAATATCTTTATTAGAAATACTAGGACAAGCCTAGAATATAAACATTTAATGGATTTCACTAGCGCATTACTATCTCAATCGTTTTTTCTGCAAAGCGCCATTATCCCGCTTGTCACTTGGCCGTCACGACAATTTCGTCATATCTTGTGATAATTACACGCGATGTATGGAGAGAATAATCGAGCGATCGAGTGAAGTATCTCTCGCCATCGACCGACAAATAGAGCCCGGACTTCGTCCGTGGAAACGAGAAACAATCGCGAGGAAAAGGTCTTGGAGAGATGAAGAGTTATTCAGGTTCAATCGATTATGCGTGCGAATACACATTTTTCGTCGTTTCCCCACGTCGCTCACGTTGTTCATTAAGCTCTTAATTAATGCAATGAAAGACTTCAATACCACCACGCCACGATTAAGTCGCGCGAATGAACTTTTACCGTAATTATTCATGGATACATCACGGATGGAAATGAGACACGAGAGTAAAAGTGTTCGCCCACGGTGATCCGACGAAAAAAAAAGCTTTAAAGAACTCGAAGAGTTTCAGATTTATCCATTGAAATAAAGAAATTTTGTGAAAATCATAACTATTGAAATGAATGATTAACTGATTTTGGTCAATCACGTTGTCTCGTGAATTTTCTTTTTTATGAAATTTATCATATTCGCTACAGCTTTCTAATAACGCTTAAAAATCCACTAACCTTATCTCGTGCATGGAATGTTTGTCAATCGAGAAATGTATTACGTAGATTGCCAGTAATGATAAAAATCAAATAGGAATATCGCACTTTCGCATTTATTTGAACAATCAACATTGTGGTACAACAAGAAGTAATTTACAAGAAGGAACCGTAGGACGATTCTATTCTCACGACACTGACGTACATAGAATATCGACGAGGTAGAGAGAGGTGAGAATTTCTCGACCATAGGTGACGATAATCCGGCAAATAAAGCAAAACGCCAGGTGTATGTTGCACATTACTTTCATGTCATTTATTAATCGAAATTTAATTATTAATTTAGCTTCCGCCATTTTAACAAAATGTGTTCACCATCACTCGCCAGATTTTTATTTTTACGTTAATATAATAATTAAAATTTAATTATATAATAATATACAGCATGGGGAAAGAGGAGCGGGGGAAAAAGAATCATTTACAGATCGTTTACAGATCATATCGTTTAACGGTTTTGTGTATACGTGTAACTTAAGGTGTACCTTTACATGTCTTTCTGTCGCTTTTTTCTTGTTTGCATGTCAATCATAATTTACAACATTCACACGCGTTAATACTTCAAGAAAACATGAAGTTATGATCAAAATCGGTATAATTTTTATCATTTCTTATTTCAATTGTTTCATAAAAATATAAATTTCTATATAAAAATTTTCTATATAAAAAAAACACAATTTAAATACGAAATATAAACATAAAATATTCTAAAGAATAGTTGTCAAATCTAAAATAAAAATTTATTATAAAAAATATAAATAAAATAGTATTTAACATATGCATTCCTATGAGCTATTTTAAATATTGTATATACGTACATACATACGACCGTATATATTTATATAATATATCGCTGATTTGTTACAACAATATAATTCAAAAAAACAAAATTTTTAGAAAATGAATTCGATATTTTAATTCATTTTAAAGTTGTATAATATTAATTTTTTTAAATGCAAATTTAAAAATGTAATAACTGATGTAGAGAAAAATAAGTTTAAAGTATAAAGTATTTTTTCTCTTTTCACGTGTTATCGTTCTTTTTTACTAACAACTAAAAAAGACTGTTTCTCAATTATGTCATTTGCTGTGGCAAATAAGCGGTATATATCATGTATGCGTATGTAATATACAAATATGTATATACAACATAAAATTGAATTTATCAAAATTATACCGATTTCACTCTTCACGCGAGATAAGAACGCGAATCGAAGAGTGCGGTTGTTTCGCGAAATCATGATTATTGTTAACTCTGTAGAGAGGAAAAAAAAGAAACGTATCTCGGGATACTATCCAATTAGCAATTGTCCAATTTTACGTTTGCGCGTGCCAATTCGCCCAGAAAGCATTTCCTTAATTTCCTTAACGAACAACCGCGCTCCTCGACCTCCATATGTCCGAACACGTTCACTGGCAATCGCACGATGCCACGATCGCAACAATTAACATCGATTTTCCACCAATCGCACGCCGTACACGGTCGCACTCGTACTTTTTTTTTCTCACTCGCTTTTCGCTCCTTTCTTTTCGTTCTTTTTTTTTCCATTTACAAAAAAATAATGTCGAATTTTTTGGCGCAGCGTCTCATTCATCGTTTCGCAATTTCGCATCAGTCTCCCTCACTCTTGTCTCGACATCCGAAAAAACGAACAGTCCGATTTGTTCAGCCAATAAAATCACCCAGTGCGATCAATCACCGTTAATTTCAATCCCGGGGACGCCCATTCTTTTTGCGTGAAAGTTAAATTATAAGCATCCGTCGCTCTCGCAACAATTCGCATTTGCGCATCGATGGGTAAAGTCGTTTGTCGATACAACAAAATCACTTTGCCAGTCACGTATTTACTTCCTCGTATCGCTCCCCCTTCTTTCTCAATTAAACAAACAAAACAAAAAGGAACGTTATAAGAAGATATTGCCAAATTTTGTGGCTGCAGATTGTGTTTTCTTATTTTTCACGACAAATTTAAACACAAAGGCAGATGATTCGTTGGCTCAACAAATCTCTCGCACATTATGCGTCTACTCGTCTCTTTTTCTCTTCCTCGCCTCTCGCCCTCTTCTATTGTGTGTATATTTTTTTTTGCTAACTTTCATAAAAAGCAAAAAATAATAACAGAAACTAGCATGCAATAACAAATGACGATTGAATTTACATATCACATACAACTCTCCGTTAATCGTATAGAATACACGTTAACATATTCGTTAACGTGTATTCTATATGATTTGTAACACGACACAATTATTGTTATAATACGCGATTAATTGACTAATACGAAAAGTTTATAGCCGATGCGCCTCTCGGTAAAAGATTCCTCTAACAATATTCGTTTCGCTAACAGCTTTTTATGCAACAATAAAAAAGATCACATCATAAAATTGACGTGCAGTGCAATCTCCACAGCGCGGAATTCATAATTCACGAGCGTCAATTGAATTATGCGGAATAGCGTATAAAAAAATATACATATGTATATTGCAAATGGCGCAAGTGAAATCTTTTGAATCATTTTAATAATGAGCGTCGCGTGTCAATTCGCAGCTACAGTATTCATAAACGTGCTTTTTACGCTGTCAATTTGCTACATTTTTTTAATTGAATTTCACAACAGTAATTATTTATTATATTTAATTAAAATTACCGAGATTGCACTTGTCGTCATAGTTAGGAACAGATACTGGCAAAGACATTAATTCTCATCGGTATTATTTCAACAACGACCAATAATACGTATGAAAACGTATGTTTAAAAATATTTTGGTCGGTGATGTCAATATCACCAATGAAATTCCTCGTCGGATAACAATTTTTGGGCAAGATTGATCATCGCGAAGCGGTAAAGCCAATGAAATCGAAGATATATTTGATGTCGAGGAAATGTGAGAAGAATATGGTGATAAACATCAGCGGCCAATTGAGCAAATATGTAATCACAGAAGCTATATGACTGATAATAGCATACGTAATTGCAATAATCATCATTGTATGTAATATATAGCAGAGAGATTGTTGTTTTGAGCAGAGAGCAATATTTTACTGGATATAAAAGATGTGCTCTCGATTTTAATTAAAAAAAGATCTATTATATATAACATCACATTTTGAAATATTTTCGTCGTTACGACATTCTTAAGTAAATTTCCGAGATTCAATTCGAATTTAATTCTTCTCAGATGAAATCTAACATTTCCATAATGCAAAATTATTATCACTCGTCACGCAGCACATTTATTCGAATTCTGTCGTTCGTGAGAACAGATATTTGTACTATGAATTATATACTATTAGTGGAGAATAAGAAGTTTGAGAATAAGAAGTGATTTCCAGTTAATGAATAAAGCTACATGAGATTTACATTTCTCGAGATATACATTCTATAATAAAAATTGATAATCTTCCGAATTGATTGAGTTTACGAAACAATAATACATATAGATAAAAGATCATATGGATAAAAATGATTGTTGAAGGAAAGATACTGTAATAAACGTAAGGCTGACGAAAGCGTCTATTAGCGTGAGCTTAATGACAACATAATGCTTGAAATTTCTTGGAGCGAACCTGCAGGAATGGAACGCCGGCATCGAAAAATGGATCTAACAAGGATTTGATTCGTCCTCAACGAATAGCGTTGTGATTAGGACAAAGAAGAACGTTTGTATTCCAACAAACGAGAAGGCTAACGAGCGTCGCTAATGCGGGAAGGACTCTATTCTCGCAGGATGGACGGCCTAATATCGGATCTCATAAAATTCCGAAGCTCGTCTCGTAGGCAAATATGCTTCTACCGATCCACTATGATAGTCATAGATAAGACCTTAAAGCGTTCGCATGATAGTACGAAAAGCGGATACACGTTAACTGATTTGTTAGGAAATGTTAATCCGTAAAGGGAAACGCGTATGATCGATCGTAATGAACGAGCTAAATTTTCAAGGTCGTGATGCAATGAGAATATAGATCAGCGTACAAACAAATGAGAATAGATATGATTCGCAAAAATAAAAATAACTTTTAATAAAATTTTTCATTACGACAAATTCTTATTAGATTCTTATCAATTTCATAAATAAATTTTTATGTAATAAAATGAAAATATTTCATAATTCCCATGCCATTATTATAATAAAACACCGAAGTTTTCTATAAATAATGATGCTGAGGACTAGATTCACTTGACAAACGTTCGAAATCTAGTTTCACGTCGTAGAGGCGCAATAGCTAAACCTCCTAAATAGAGTCCTAACTGGAGGTTGGGCCCAATATACCGTGCCATTACTGAAGCATCGAAGTATTACGGAAATGAATAGCTCGCGATGCGTTAAGCGTATTATAACGATCAAGAATTACGATAATTAGCAGGCCGCGCGGTGGCCGTGTAACGTCGGTCCGTCCGTAAAGTCCCCGGTACGGTGGGCCCTCCTTATTAAAGTCCCACGACGCGCTCTCCACGGAACGATCGCGTCCCCATAAAAATCTCTCTCTTCCCAAATTGGGCCGTGAATTACAAGCCGCGATCCCGGCGCGCGTTTGCGCCCTTAAACGACTCTTTTAGCCCGGCAAGTAGATACTATAGGTGCTATTAACGCCGGGCAGTTTATATACACCTAATGCATCGTTATGCGGCCCCGGCTGCCAGACGCAAGTACGACTCCGCGGAAGTGTATAAATTATCGTCGGTATTTCGGTAAATACGAATAATGTCAACGCAATGGTCCAGGCATTAATAGACAATGACGAACGGGTTCATTGAACCATCTTAATCAAATAAGAACGCAACCATCAGGTATGCTTTTTACGATGACCCGACTTACAATGTGTTGCTAGTACTATCATAATCTTTCTGTTATTCCAATATATATAATATTAACTATATATTTAGAATATGCAGTGAATAAGATAAAGATTATTTTAATAATCAAAAGTTATTTTAATAACTAAACAATTAGCAAAGAATATGCAGAATAATATTAATCTCGTAATCAATAATAATTTTCTAAACTTAATGCTGCATTTCATGTACCAAAGAATACTATGCAATAGTGGAATCGTAAAAAGATCATGAAGTAATTATATAAGAACGTTTTTAAAATGAAGAATGATCTGAAAAATTATATCACCGATGTAAACTTCCGCGAGAAACATATAAAATCGAAATCGTGCGACAAGACGCAAAACCGGTAAATCAAAATCTTATCTAATGATTTCTCATTAACATTCGTTAACGTTAATCGGATATCGGACGAACAACACCAAAACAGCATCTGCAGATGCGCTAGTAATGACTAAGGTAGCAGCTGATGACGCCAAACAAATAAATCCGCGCGACATAGCGCGTAACGAGCCTACCGTGATGAAAAAGAAAAGGAGATGACGACGTCGCGTTTCGCGTGGGCACTCAGTACACTGGCGCGATCAACCAAGTACCACACAACGATTGAGGTGGAAAATAAATCGCTAGCAAGAAGGCGAAGGTGTGCGTCGGCGCTACGAAGTTCGCGACCACCTACGCGTTTCACGACGCCAAGGGAGAGCCGCAAAAAGGCGGAGAGTCGATCGAGAGAAGGTTCGATAAATAAAAATATATATATGTAAACCGAAAATATATATATGTAAACGGAACAAAGCGGTACTGACAAAGAGAGACCAAGAGATCGGGAATATTCGCGACAATCGGAGAAGAAAAATGGAACGTTCCTCTTATAAAATACATCGCGCGACGGATGTTTCCGTATGCAGATGTAAAGTGCGGTCTCTAGAATTAATAATATGAGAATTATACAGAAAATATTACTGAACGGATTGGAAACATCAATATCATTCGATTACCGAAACGAGAAAACGTAACAAAAAAGAAATCGCATAGATATTCAGGATAGAAGTAGTGGATGGAGCATCGGACACATGATTGCAGGTACGCATCAAATGTCTTAAAAAAATGCTTTAAAAAAGCAGAAAGTGAAATCTTGACAAAGTGTGAGACTAAAAACAAAAGATACAATCGATCGATCTCATCTCAATTTCTAGCTTATGCGACTAGTCGAGAGGCACAATTTAAATTTCACACGTAGAACATATAAAGCCATATTTATTTCTCATTAAAATATTTGCCGATGTAAAATTGGTCTTTTTTGAAATATGACATTGTCAAGGATTTTAATTCGAGATTAAGTAAATCTTCCTATATAAATTCAATTTTGCAGAGAAAAAGAGATCTCGAAATTATTTCTAGAGAAGTAATATTGAACACAATTCTTACAATAATAAAATGTGACACTGTAAAATATGTGATCTTATCACACAAGATTATTATAAAAAATATTATGTAAAAAGAAGTTCTCGTGCGTCTATTCTCATTATTTTTCATTCATTTGAAGTTTAAAGGCCATAGAATAAACTTGATTTTAACGGCAAGAATGACAGCTTTCTCACCTTTGACCAAGGATCTCTGTGTATTTTGTATCACGCGTGATAAGTGCGAATTAGTTATGCGCATTAAGATTCGCAGCGACAGCAGAAGAGAAAAAGAAATCAAAACTGAGCGAGACGATTCGTGTAGAGACGATCGGCAAACAAACCAAAGAAAATTTGGTAGAAGCGCAGCCGGTCAATACATAATAATCTAAAATTTTACATACATAATAAATCTAAATAAACCAGTTATGCGATAAATGGATTTTTCCACTATTCGTATAATTATTCCATTTGAACTTTTTCTGCTTGTCGTCATACTGATATTTAAAAGACAGTAGAATTTAATAACAGAAAATGAATATTATACGAAAATGAGATTATACGTCCCATACTACAATACAATTACTGCACCATAAACTGATCAGATAATTAATAACTTCTACATAAATCACATAGTTTATAATCATCTAATACTATACTTCATGACGTAAGATACTTTCAGTAAATAGTACTGTACGAATCGTGTACGTCAGTCTCGCCATCTGCCTAAGCCTCTTTGAAAAAAACATAATCCAGACAAGAGAGAAAATGAATGAGACGAGAAGTAGAAAGACAAAGGAAGACAGACAGAGAGAGAGAGAGAGAGAGAGAAAGAGAGAGAGAGAGAGAGAGAGAGAGCGAGAGAGGAAGAATTCTTCGATATTATGCCCGGCAGCGAGATAGAAAGACGCGAGATTCTCGATTCGGTGCTCGACTCCCGGGTAGTACAGATATCGATGATATTAATATTGATGACAATAATAATAATTAAAATTATAATAATCGCAATAATAAGGAATAATAATAATAATAAGTGACAATAATAATAGTGGCGAATATTAAAATAGCGATAAATTCACCGCGTTAACGCCGGATTTGTGCCACAATTACAACATTTTCTCAAGATCAGACAACGAACGTCACAATAATATAATAATAATAATGATAATAATAATAATAATAATAATAATAATGAATATAGTATATAATAATAGCAATATAATAATAAACATAATAATAATACAATAATGATAAGACATAGCTAACCTTCCGATTTATACATAGACATAGAGCTTTCGAATGTAACGTACCATTTTGCGTTTTCATATACATATATATATATATCCTTTTTCTATTTATATATAATAATATAATATATCTTTATCTATATATAGACTCGTGTGTGTGTATATATACATATATATTTATGTTACTTACTCTTTATACAGAAGGGGTTTTTCGCGTGAGGGGGGAACTGTCTTGCTGTCTCGCTAGGATTTCGCACGCGCTTTTCCAATACGCAGTCTTTCTTCGATGTGCACCCTGTCCCTTTATATATGATATATATATAAAAACTGTCCCTCTTTTTTACTTTGTCGCGCTGCATATTCCTTGTCTCCCTCCTCTCAATTCTCTTTATATCTCCTTCCTCCATTTATTCCAGCTCCCGCGTCTGATTTTTTCGCCCGTTGTCGACAATGACGATTCATGCTCTCTCTCACTTAACTTACTAGCTTTATCTAGTACATTATTTACAGTCCATATTTACTTATGTTACATCATCCGCTGGGTTTGCTTCGAGCAAATCCCACGCGAACACAGCACTCGCTCTTTACGTATGTTCTTTTCTTGGCGCCCGTTCGTCCGTCGCGAATATCGGACCCCGCGGGAGATAAGGGAAAATCGCACGCGCGCGAAAAGCATCCTTTGCGATGCATATTTCGTGTCCGATATTCCTGTTTTATTTGCGAGTGAGAGACAGAGAACACCTCCATTCTTTTTAACCACACCCTCACCCGAGTCCACTTTGCGTCCGCGCACCTCGTTATTTAACCATCCTTTCCTGGATTCCCGTCTGAGACTGCTGAGTTAATCACTTCCGCTCACCGATGATGAAATAACAACAATAACAACAGCAAACAGCCAACAAGGTTCGCAATCCAGCTCAGACTTAACGAACGGACGAACGGGCCCCGACCTGGCCGCGCGAAGGAGGAACGTCATCACCATGTCCGTCTATGGTACCCTTTGAGAGAACGCCACTGGCGGCTCCTCTTGCGTCGCGTCGCGAAAAGCACGATGAAGACATTTCACTTATCACCGAGACATCGTCGTTGGACGATAAATAGCTGGAGCCATGTGAGCAACGACGATTGATGACGATGACAGTGATAACGATGAGGATGAGTTTTCGATGACAAAGATATCTTGAAGAATTCGAACGAAGAATAATCATGATGTTCACCGACGGCTGCGAGTCACGGCAACATGTCCTCTTCTATTCTATATTTCTTTCGTTCTGCCTGTTCCATCCGCAACTTTCATCCTCTCTCCAGGTCTATGCGCGCGGTCAAGGTCGACAAAAAATTACCGACCGTGCGCGTCAGCTCCTCAGCCTCCCCGGTGGACCGGTCTCGGCCTCGTTAAACCCCGTTGAATCTCGTCGAACGAGCCACCATTCCGTACCCTCGTCTCGGTAACGAGCGCCACTGTCCGATAGATAGAAAGGGCGCCGCGAGTCGGTCAGCTACGAGGTCGTGTAACTGCCGGTGCGTGCCTGAAGGTAGTGATGATAGAACGGCGGCAAGGTCGTCGTCTCTGCCGTTGACGACACATTCGCCGAGTTCTGCGAGGTTACCGCGAGGCCCAACGGGGGAGGCCCCGGCGAACGCTAGTGGGCCGCAAGCGAATGGGCCGTGAGGGCCTGAGGGCTGAGCATTGGTGGACTGTGGCTGTGACCCATAGGCGAACCGTGCAGGTGATCCTGAGGATGATAACCCTGGTGAAGGCCGCCTTGACTCTGATGGCCCGGTGGCATACCCTCCATCATGCCATCGCCGAGTGTATTTGGTGGCGTCATCCTCTTTTCCTTTTGCCGCCGATTACAGAACCACACCCTGACCACTTCCTTCTCAAGTTGCAATGAGTCCGCCAGCGAGGTGATTTCTTGGGCCGACGGTTTTGGCTGTTTATGGAAGTGTTGCTCGAGCGCACCCTTTACCGACACTTCAATCGACGTCCTCTTCTTTCGCTTCCTACCCTGGGCAGCAATCTTGTCGATGCTCGTCGGCGATCCGGTTGTCGAGTCCGCTTCCTCGAGCCACTTCTGCAGCAGCGGCTTCAGCTTGCACATATTTTTAAAGCTCAATTGTAGAGCTTCGAACCTACATATTGTCGTCTGCGAGAAGACGTTGCCGTAGAGAGTACCGAGCGCGAGACCGACGTCCGCCTGAGTGAAGCCGAGTTTGATGCGCCGTTGTTTGAACTGCTTGGCGAAGGCCTCGAGATCATCCGATGTCGGTGTGTCCTCCTCGCCGGCGCTGTGATCCCTGTCGAGAGGATGGCCCGCGTGCAAAGGATGCCCCGACGGTGGACTATGATTGTGCGCGTCCCTCAAGTGGTGAGGTAGACCGGTCTGATGGTTGTGCAGCTGATGTGGATGCTGATGCGGGTGCTGATGCAGCATACCATTCATCGCTGCATGGTACTGTTGGAGGGTGGTGGGCGAGGCCGCGCCACCGCTCGGATTATAATGCGCCGACGGGACAACCGGTGCATGCCAAGAGTGCGGTGAGGCCATGCCCGGGGACTGATGCGGCCCCCGATGGTGCATACCCTGGTCCGTCGCGGTCGCCGCGGCCGCTGCGGTCAACGGCTTCACATCGAGACTCGTATTTGCCTGATGAGGATGATGATGGGGATGATGGCTAGTATGGTGCATACCCATCGAGGCCGCCCAAGGATCACTACCAGGCTGTAAGCTCACCCAAGGATTTGCCGACGAGAGACTCGCCGGATGGGAAAGTCCGTTTGGCGACGGCGAAGACGTCACCTGATGGTGATGGTGATGGTGGTGATGATGCTGCGGCGCCGTCATGTACTTCATTTCACTAGCGTCGGCGGCGCTGCGGGGCGAGCCCGAGGAATAGCCACCCACGGCGATGTTCATCCCGATCGTTGTACCCGAACCACCATCCAGGTCGGTAGACACTGCGCTACTAACCGGCATGTACGTGGTAGCGGCCATCTACTTCCTATTCGTCGAGAGGCTTCGTGAAACCCTCTCGATGTGGTTCACCACCGTGGATTGTCCACGGGGTACGTTTTTTATTCGCACCCCTTTCGCAAATAGTCCTGTGAATTCCTTATTTTCGTTTATAGATGAAAAAAATGAATGTTTTTATAATTTGATGGAGAATTTCTACGAGACCGAATCGAGACAGAATCTTCTATCGATAGAATCTTTCTCGAATCTTCAGATACAACTTTTATCAGTTGTATGTCTAGTCACCTCACGATCGAATGATTTTCGAAAAGTAGATCTCTTAGTAATCACTGATCACTCGTTGCACAATCCACAATTCGCGTCGACGCACCGAGGACCAGACGAAACTGGTCGTTCTCGACAAAGTTTCGTCCATAGTTTCTCAAAAATGTTATGTTTGCAACAATACGGAAACATCGACGAATTTACAGTGAAAAAAAGATTATCGATATATATTATTTCTCTCGTTCACTCCGACGGGGTGGATCCCCGCGGAGGAAAAGCGCGTCTCCAGATCGGAGCACCGCTCTGTCGCGGCGCTCCGGAATTAAATTTTTTCTCTTGCTCTCTTCCTCTGTCGTCAGCCTTATCCCGGCCACTCGTTTCTGCACGAAAATTACACGTGAAACAAAAGCTCGCTTCCTGGCTATGTACTGACCAACCCTCGAATCGAGTCGGGAAGTCACTCGCGACGAGGATATCGATTTAGCCGAGGTCACACATCCCTGGTGGGGATTCGAACTTGTCGAGTAATCACTAATCTTATCTCGATGATGACGACGACGGCGATGTCCACGGCGATGCGAGGATTACTCCGCACTGGCGTGTCTGTGGCCCCGACGTAGTGGACGCGTATCGATGACGGCGTTGCACGACGCGACTGCACTCGGGGGTTGCCACCGCGGACCGACGACCGAGCAGCGAGCGACCGACCGACCGGCTCGGCGTAAAGGGACGTACGACGGTAATCGTGGAACGGAAGAGACTCGACTCGGCGGGAGTAGAGTAGGTATATGATGTCGTGCGTGTGTGTTCCTTCTGATGGTAGATGTCCCTCTCTTTACGTGAGTGTACGTGTGCGTATACATACGATATACGTGTATATATATGTGAAAGAGCGTGTGGGTGAGAGAGTATAAGGAAAAAAGAAAGCGAGAGAGAGAGAGAGAGAGAGAGAGAGAGAGAGAGAGAGAGAG
>NW_012130086.1:2731456-2736008 GCF_000143395.1 Atta cephalotes
CCGCCGCCGTCACTGCCGCCGCCGCCGCCGCCGCCGCCGCCGCCGCCGCCGCTGCTACCACCACCGTCACCGCCACCGTTAGCACCGACGTTGCTGTCGACGTTGCTGCTGCCGCGCCGCGCCAGCGCTGCCACACCGTGCCGCGCTACCACCGCCACACCGCGCCGTGCTGCGCTGTACCGCAACCGCACCGTTTCGCTCTGTTCTGTTCCTGCCGTCGCGATTAGGAGAAGCGCGATTCGAGCCGATTCAACACACGGCCAGCGCACGTCTACATTCAGCATGTGCAGCTTCCCGCGACTTCACTTCTCAGGTGCACTCAATTTCTCACCTCTATGCAGCTCTCCACATTAATGTATATCTCTCACTGATTATCTCGATTTTTTTTTTTAAACAACGGATGCCCTCAGTACATTTTTTCACGATCACGGTCGGTGATCATTGTCGCGATCTCTCACGGCACACGCGCGCACACGCAACAGGTACTGATTTAATAACGAATAATTGTATGTACGACGAGACAGGTAGATGACACGATGCGACACACGGTTCGAATAATCCCATCTTCGGGATAAAGTAGGTATATCTTGTGAGAATATCCGGGGTTATGAGAATCGTATGTGGGAATCGCATTTAAGGCGTTATTAATTCAAGTAATTATAAAGTATATAAAATAACTAAACCATACAGAGAACTCTCCGTCAGGACACAAATCACAAGAGTCTCATTGTTTCCATCGAGCTTTTGGAACACGCATGTCTGATTGTGCGAGTTTATTCTGCTGCGTCCTACGATTCTTCCACGAAAACGATGATAGCATACTCGTCACGTACGCAAACGAAAGATCAATTTTTCAGGCACCGCCGCGGTACAATCCTGCTCGTCGACAGTTTCATTTCCTTTTCGCGTAGCTCGCGGTGCAACAGGTGCACAGATAACCGTTGGTTTCGGCTCGTTCACTGATTACGCACGCCTTCGTTATCGATGTTCTGTACCTGCATCGTCATCGCGTCTCATAGTAAGTGAGAAAAAAAAAGATAACCCGAAATGGATAAAAATCGTCGCGTCACACAAAACCTCAATTTATATTTATTCTAGCAAAATTCTTCTAAAATAATTAAAAAATTATGACGATTATACTAAAAATATTTACAACATTTTATAACAGATCAAAAAATAGGACTCGGAGGACTAAGAGAATTCTGATTCATATATATTTTCCTTTACTTAAACATTTCTCAAAATATGTTTTATTATTTGCAATATAATTAAAAAGTTTGCTAATGTAAAATTTTCAAGAGAAAGCTAAGCAAAGACAAATTGATCAATTGTCGATTACGCAACAGCAACAGGTACTCATTCGGGATAATTAATTATAGAGAAAGATTGCCTGGGCGTGCGACCTCACCCGTGAGGTGGGTGATATCAATAAGAACTGAACACCAGAAACGAGCGAAAACATGTAAGTGTATTGAGAAGAGCGAAGAAGACAGGAGAGCAGTCGAACGCGCGAGTGAGCGAGGTTTAGTACATTTAAATGAGAGCCACAGGTAGCAGCATTATGCAGTACGTGCCAGCTACCCCTCAGGAGGGGTGAGTTAGATCATCGTGTGCCGCGGGATCCTCTTGTGTCGTAGTCTGTTTCAACTACCCGACTGGCTTTGCGCGCCTTCACACCTGTGGCCATTCGCGTTATTGTTGCCACTAACTTCCTTCGTTTTCTTGTTCTTTATTATTCGCACGTGCGAGGAAGCGCGACTAATTATCGCTTGTACGAGACGTACGCAGGTTCTTCTGCGCTTCAAGCGTTAACGGTAAAAAAAAAAAAATAGAAATACAGATGCATGCGCGATACTCATCCTTCTCGCCTTGTGTATGATCTCAGCAATACAATATAAGAAAATTAAAAAAGCGATAATTACTCATAATGTGCTCGATTATCTAATATACATTATAAAGAATAAACGTTATAAATTTACAATTATTTCAACTATTTTTAATTAATTTATATTATATTTAAAATTATACGAAGATTATACTAAAATTAGCTTAAATGTTATTTGTTATATATATATAAATGTTATATATATATATATATGCGTCAATTTTTCAATCGAGAAAAGAAGATGAATATTATAGTTGCGTTAAAAAAACTGTGCTAAAACATTTTATGACTTCGAAAATAGACACATCAAAAATTTCGTGATTTAGAAGAATTTCTGCAAGACATTCTCCAAATAATTTTCTACAAAGCAACAGTTGGCCGTGATGTTTCTAGGTCGACGGTAAAACTGAGACCTTCTTAGTGCTCTAGAAAAATCGTGTCGGATGCTCGTTATGCTCAAAATTTTGTGATGTTTCGTAAGCTTTGTCGTTCACTAACGACAATCAAATTGAAATCCGCGAGACTTCACTTCGACGATTTTTATTGCGCGTCTTTTTTATCGTTGCTACGGCACGCCGCCAGCGACCGCAAAGCTCTGTCGCTGAGAAAGAAATTATGCATTCCGCGTGTACGCGGGTGTACGTTACCTGCGAACGGTCTCCGGAATTTCACTTGTCTCGTCCCCTTTCTCCATTCTTTTGTCGCAAATATTCAAGAGTACGCATGGTTTGTCTCCAAAGTTCTTGAGCAAAACATTTGAAATCTTACATGCTATTAAATGTTTATAAAAAAATGTTAAATAAATATATTATCAAATATGTTGCTTGTACATGTAAATAAATCAGAATGGATTAATTACATTTTTTTACTTTTTATGACATTGCAGATTATTCTCACAAATCCTAACATAAATTTCTTATGTATCAAATTAATACATCATCTTAAAGCTAATTTTGATTAGTCGACTAGATATATTTATTATAGGAAGATTAGTCATCTTTTTTCTTTTTTATCCTTTTTTACCTTTAGCTATCACCAACTTTTCACGGCGATGTCGACATTACAGTGATCTATGAGCGGCTGATAGAAAGACTCGCACGAGGCGTATAAATTCGTGTTCGTTACGCGCAGCACGGTAAGTCTCGTTGCTGCAAGTGCCATTGCTCGTCGTAGAATACCGTAAACAGGCGGAGGAGAGGGAAGATGGAGCAATAATAGGACCATCTTTACATATCTATTGCTGAACTGACATATTATGAATGGCACTGTTTAAAATGCCAAAGACGTATCTCACAGTGTTCGTTCGACTGAAATAATATTGACGAATGTAACGGATTTTAACGTAATGCGCATTCTCGTGTTTAAGCATAACACTGAAAGTATAATATTGGATAAAAGAGGAAGAGACTTCAGAGAGGAAGGATGAGAATAGAAAAGGACATAATTTTATACGTTCTAATCCTGTGCTTAAATACAAATCAAAAAAGGATTCGACAGTTTAATGCTTCTTTTAAAAAGATATTATGTTATCTTAAGATCGTCGAAATAAAGAAAAACTATCAAATTTATTATTATGACTAAGATGAAAGATTATTATTGTTGTTATTATTATTATTATTATTATTATTATTATTAAGAATTAACACGTAGCGTAATTAATAATTATTAATACTATTTGATTTTCGAACATAAATATAAATATAAAAATTATTTTAAAAATTGATTTAAAAAATTACAATGTTAGTTATTTTTTTTTTTAATGAAAAGACTTCTTTAATTGTTTGATTTATTTAATTGTAATGTACTATCTCTTCGACTATTATCTTTATAGCATCAGTCGCTCTCGAAAAATTTCCTCTTTGGATCGTTTCAATCGATCGAGTGAGCCGCGAGATTATAATGCACCCTTAATTCGATTTCGTGTACCCCCATTGTCAAATTGGATTGAATGCTGCCGTGAAATATTTGCTTAGGATCCGACAGGTAGCTCTAGCTGGTTTTCACTTCACATACGGCACACGAGATAAACTTGGGAAGGAAAAAGAGAGATGATAGTAAGAGAGGAAGACAAAGAAAAGAATAGAATGAATAGAGAAATAGGGAAACGCAAAAAACAACATAACTAACGGCCTAGTCTTGGCTACGTAAAAATGTTTTGCTACCTGAACATTTGCTCACATAATTTAGACAGTTCCTTCCTGATTCAACCCTGAAGAGACCTCCGAACCAGTCAGTTGTGCCTTGTCTCGTGATCGAAGTTCCATATAGGTGCGAAAACATTTGTGTAAAATACCATCATGAAATCGATTCTGTCCAATTGGGCGTTAAATGCCCAATTTCCATGCGCCTGCCTTTTCTTCTTTTCATGTTTGCCGATCTTACTTAATTTATCTCATAGCATCTATTCATGCGCACTTCATCATAATTTTAAAGTATAAATTATTTTCAAATAATTAATAGAAATTATTATACAAATATGTTTAACATAAAGCATACTTTGAGCAACACTTTACACATAGACTAAACAAGCCATACATTACACGGAGCAACAAAACATATCCCTGACCTTTATCTTCTTAATTTTAATATGTATACTGTATACATTTGCTCGCTGACTGACGTAGAGTCGGTAAGCACCAAAATTAGCGTTTCTCTCTCTCTCTCTCT
>NW_012130086.1:2737750-2739091 GCF_000143395.1 Atta cephalotes
CTCTCTCTCTCTCTCTCTCTCTCTCTCTCTCTCTCTCTCTCTCTCTCTCTCTCTCTCTCTCTCTCTCTCTCGCTCGCTCGCTTTGCGACGCTTTGAAAAAATATCGTTCAAATTCCAAATAATCGCCTTCCCCCAACCAGCCGTCAAATGCGACAATGCTTACTACAGTAGCTAAGAAAACGTATTTGCATACGAAAATCCGTCTGTAAATTCGAAGAGAGAAATATATACTGCACACAATACATGATTGTTCACAATGGTGGAAAGTAATGATAATAGAATGTGCAAGAATAGTCAGACCATCTATTTCAGGCATCTTTGAAATTACAATCACACTATTCGTTATGTGTTGCGTCGAGACTCATGTTGTGACAATTAACTTAAAAATAAAATTCCCATATAAATTAACCGACATTTTGATAATTTTTTTAATGGTCAGCTACTCATTCAGAAGCGCTTAATACAGGTACTTTAGAATGTGTCGTTTAGTTATAAAAATCTGTAAAAAACAAATACAATTGTAGCATCTATATATAGATACGAGCCAGTGTACTTTAGAATCTTCGTTAAGCAAACATGTTTCATCGGTCATCAGAAGCACAAAGCATGACGTGCAAATAGTTTCTGGTTTCCATCGACGATCCAAAAATCTACCAAAATCTCGTTGCATCCATTTTCCGAAATATGCACGAATCCCAAAAATCCGCGCAAGTGCACGCTCGAATTCGCGCGAATTTTATCGTCTGTTAAAACAGAGTGCAACATGTGACAATGTTGGATCATCGTTGTGATTGATTACACATACGTATACGACATATACATTCATATATGATATTCACGCTTTAACGATCGTCGAAATAAAACGCATGACGATCTCTACGAATCAACGCGCGTTCCTCGCGGAGAAGTGTACAAAAACGTGTACAAAACGAATATTTAGAACGTGTCGTAGGTCATAGTCGTAAAAAAAAAAGGAAAACTGGATGGGAACGTCGCGTCACCCGTACATGAATGGAAAACATTAACCGATGTAATTTGGTTGCTTTTATACCCAAAATGAATATTTTAATATTTTAATACGAAATACGCTATGAGGGAGTTTATGGTGCGCTATAGCTTTTCCCTATTGTGGTATCTACTCCCTCCACCCCTCCTTCAGAAGTAAGAAAAGGAGGGAAAAAGGGCAACGCGCGTGTGGAGAGAGAGAGAGAGAGAGAGAGAGAGAGAGAGAGAGAGAGAGAGAGAGTAGTAGAGTAGTTGTACGTAGAAGAAAGGAGGGAGGTACGTATAAGTTAAAGTAAGTAGGGTAGGGACGGTAGGGTTACGGAAGAAGAACGAAGG
>NW_012130086.1:2739111-2741487 GCF_000143395.1 Atta cephalotes
ATNANGNTNNNGNTNANNTNANNNNANGAAGAGAGAGAGAGAAGAGAGTAGTGAGATTTGACGTTCAGAAAAGAGGGAGGTAGCATTAAGAATAGTGGGGACAGGGTTCGAGAAGACAGAAGGAGGGGGTACCAAGAGTGCTATTCAAGGAGACGGGGAGGGGAACTGTTGTATAGTAAGCAAAACTACAATGAGATGGCAGCAGCGCGCGGTTATGCCGCGTTCTATCGCAAAGCGAAGGAAACTTCACAGAGTACCCCTTTCGAAGGGGTTGTTCGAGAAAGGGACGTGTTGATAAATATAGTGACATCTATGGAATGAATCGAGAGTTTCCGTGAAAAGGAAGACCGAAGCTTCGAAGATAATACGTATTATATATATTTTAATAATTGCATTGTATTCGCAACAATGATGAATTAATCTCACCTTCAAATTAAACATAAACAAAAAAAATGTTTACGCTATCAAAAATTGTGATTGTGAAATTTTATTAAACAATATTATAATACAATAATTAAAATGATTTATTTTTGATTACATCTATATTTAATAAAAATTAACAGACTATGTGTCCAGTATTTGTTTACAATTTCAATATTTTTCGGAGCAAAGTCAAAATCGCATCTTTGTATCTCAAATTTTTCAATCCATTTCTCATCTTTTCTTGTCTTTTTGATTATTTCTTGTCTTTTTGATCTTTCAAAAGTCTAATATCTCATCAATATTTGATTAAAATGATATTTCAAGCTGCATATCAAGATCCTGATCGTGGTGAAGGACCGTGAGATTCCTCATCGTGAATTTCCACTTGAAAAAGTTCGATCTGCCACACAACGCAACCGTTAGGCTGTTCAGAAGGAGAATCGATAGTTCGCGCGAGCAAGGTTGTAAGGAACGCGAAGAAATATGTCAGCGGATAGGGCAGAGAGGAAAAGGGGGCAATAGTTTTATTTACTACAGTTGGTCCGTGATCTGAATTTTTACGATCGCGACCGCCGAACCCGGGCGCGATTCATTCCCGCGATGACGTCACCACATGAGTCTGACACAATGTCGCACAAGGCATCATTTGCTCCAGGACACCGACACCCCATATAAGTGTAGGACATAAATCTCGAGGACGAGATTGCCGCTTGTAAAATGCTACGACTATTGTTTCGTAAATACTCGTGAAAGAGTAACCAGTTTTTCAATGGAAATCTACGTATGATAATAATGTTTCATAGATTAATAGTTAAGTATAATGTTACATAAGTCTTTGAGTTATAAATTAATTCTTGACCAAAGCAACGGGTCATTTGGATTAGACACGAAAATTTTAAATAATTATACATCTGTATGATTGGTATCACGAGATTCTAAATTGTAAGTTTAAAAAACTTTGAATCTTCCTTTGTCAATCACCGTAAGACGGACTTCTTGTATTCTGTACTTCAACAACAAACAAGACTCTGTAGAACTTCATAGCTGTAGCTAAGGGTTAATATTCATCCCTTCGCGCATCGGACATTCGCAGCAATCGCAATTCGTAGCCGAGACATTTCGAATTATATAATTCGTAGTCGCCATAAGCGAATGCTGAACTACATCACCAGTGTCCAGCCAGGCAAACGGATGGAAATTCCCGACGGACGGCAGAAAGGTGCCGAGCTGTTCGTTAAAGCGTCATGAGGGATCGTAGAAGAGGAGCGAGCCGTGGAATAGATTAGGCGTCTTGGATTCGATTATAATCGCCGGCGGATCGAATCGGTCTCAACTAACTTCGTCGACCGCGGATCCTTGGCAGAAGAGAACGAAACTCGCACGGGATTCGCCAGTCTGGTAGACCTCACGCCGTACGCGAATTTGCGTTTGAAATCAAGAAGAGGAGGGACCTATCTCGTCGCTCGAGCTCGACGTTCTCTCAGGCGCGGACTATTTGATCCTTGCACTCTAAGGACCCGCTAACTGCGGCGGAAACTTTGACGCTCTGGGTATAGTTGATTAAGGAGACGATAAGCACCGCGCTCGAGCTCTTGCTTAATGCAGCGAGCCAACAGCTCGCGACGTTACCGCTAAAAGTTAACACGTATTCGCTTGCCGTTGCTGTTTTCTTGATCAAACGATGTAACAATGGATAATTTATTGCGACTGCCTTAATTTCTTGCATTCATTAAAAAGTAGTCAATAAAGCGTATATACATATAAACAACTCAAAAAATAATAACAAAATGATAAACGACTAGTAGAAGATATTAATAAAGATATTAATTTATAACAAAAATATTAATTATTTATAAAAAAANATATATATATATTATTATTATATATATATTATTATATATATATATAGTAGTAAGTAAGTAGAGAAGAGAATAATATATAATATAATAATAA
>NW_012130086.1:2742147-2767848 GCF_000143395.1 Atta cephalotes
AATAAACGACTAGTAGAAGATAATTAATAAATATAATTAATTTAATTAAATAAAATATTAATTTATTTAAATAAAAAAATCATTGTTATAATTAATTTATTTATTTATAACATGATTTTTTTTAATAATATGAATGATAACGGGATAAAGATCGCGAAAGCAATAAGATTTCAATAGAATTATAATAGAAACGTTAATCAGTTATAATAAAAATGTTAATCAATTATAATAGAAATGTTAATCTTCTACATATTAAGAAATATAAAATTTTGACGTATGCACTTTTTGTGACGTGTTGACTGCAACGTATTGAAAATTTTTGATTCTTAGTTCTAGCCGCGGCAGAAGTTGCGAGTTCGAGAACGATTCGTCCTTCGTTCGTGCGCAGCCCCGAGGCTGCGTCGTCCTTCCATCCCCCACGAAAAACGGAACCGCGACGAGAGCACGGGCAGCCGACAGTCTCGCGAGAGATAACGATCGAAGTCTGAAATATGCACCACGCCAATTTACCGATCGAAATTATTATTAAGAGGTACCTGTAGTCAAGAGAGAGCCTGAGGAATGGAGAGAGCCCCTCTGTACCCCTGGTTCGCCGTCGACGCCGACGTACCAAAACCTGGCGGCTCCTGCTCCTTTTGCACCATCAGGCTATAATATTCGATGTGCGAAAATCGGAAAGTCAGGAGAGAGGAAGGAGGACGGAGAGGGAGAGAAATTACAAGAGGAAAGAAGGACGAATAGAATTTTTGTGGATCGCCGAACAGAAGAGGAAGGAGAAGAAAGGGGAAATATCGGCGTGCCCTCGTGGGCAGACGATCTATACTGCTTATGAAATATATCGTAAAGTTTCGCGAAGGGGAGGAGGTGGGGGATGGCGGGTTGAGGGACGCCGTTCGAGAAGGCACGGTCAGGAAGGTAGCAGCTTCGAAACGAAACAAGCAGAAAAGAGAATGAGAGAGAGAGAGAGAGAGAAAGAGAGAGCAGAAGAAGGAGAGACTGGAGGCTAAGCCTGTAATCATGAGATTGCCAGGAGCTACTGCAGCTGATTGTTATCTTGTATCTACACCCACCACTTTATCGCCGGCCATCTTATTACCCTCGACATATTGACGTCACGCACGTACACGAAGGAACGCGTACTCTCTTTCTATCTACTTCTTCCCTTACCCGTTCACTTTGGCTCTTTTTTTCTCCGTTTTCATCCCTATTGAATACTGTGTATCCTGGATTAGAAGATTGGGACCGCAAATTCGTCCCGAAGCCGAGCCCAAGTCTAAAAATTAATACATTTCAATTTCCTATGAGATGCTCCTATAATAAGTATAAATAATTTTATTTATAATTTTATTTATGCACATTTTTTAATTTTCAGGATTTTTTTCCGAAAGAAAAATCAATATTTCTAAAAGTAGTACACGGAAAGAATAAAATGGTTTTACTGAAGTATCTAAAAATTTAACTTAGATATAAATCTGAAAATAATATAGAAATAATTATGAATATTCAAGCTGGTTGCTAAAATGTCCAAACTTTCCGCAGCATTAGTCACCATACTTGAGTTTCCTACGTAATTATTTTAATGATCCAATAAAATTATCAGATCTATATTTAATTAAATTTTCAGACACTTCAACAAAATCATTCCATTGGAAATTATCAAAATTCCTATTATATCTTCCTCTAATTATTTATCTATTTCGTAGCTTTAGATTTTTATTTCAAAATACGTAAATTTATAATATAAAAACTATTATACATTATCAGATTGCAATATTTTAGAATTTATTAGTTATATAATCTAAGGGATCCCATTCCCTTGCGCTACGTGTTGCATTCTTTTAATCTTTCAATCTTGCATATCGCTATTATCATCAGTTATCATTATTCACAATTACTCTTGCTCTCATAGGTAACTCGTCGATAAGACGCTCCCCCAATCGCGATAATTAATTGGCAAACAGGCGCCAATAAATTTAAACAAACGTAGTAGGTTATTATAAGTTGGATTCCTTGACAGCTTGAAGACATCGATTCTTCTTAACGTTCAATGTGCCCCTGGGAACGGCGACGTTTCAATTTGTTTTATGAAGGTCAGATCAATATAAAAGTGATTGCTTGATAAGAAATGATAAAATTTCGAAATCATTAAAGATATTCTTTCTAGCAATATATTTAACTTTGGTAGCTTCAAGTTCATAATTTATGAATTTTTAAATATCGTGAAAGAAATCAGAGAAATTAGAATTGTATTATACAATAGAATATATTAGAAATAAAAAGAGTTTGAATTGAGGGGATGGGTGGAATAAAAGCCTAAAAAAACAAAATCTTGATATTAATAAAACTTAAAATAATTTGATTTTTTATTATACATAAATGAATACAATATCATATTAAATGAATTTATGTAATGTCTTTAAGAAGTTACATGTTATAAATCTTCTCTATTACGATATTATATGAAAATATAATATTATATGAAAAAGCTAATTGCCGAAAAATGGAGTAAGTAGAATTGTGCTTTTATTCCCCTCAATTATAAAACGATATTTTATATATACAATCGATATGCGGGAAGATAACTATTCATGTAACACTAATATTACTGATATTATCTCAATGATTCAAATAAAGTTTCAAGAGGATTTTAAATCTGGATATCCTGCTATTGATATAGCTCATCGAAGCTCGTTAGTATAAAATCATCGTTCTTTAGTTGCACCACGTGTTCATACACAATTTATTTATAACATTTTTGCGGAAGTGATTAATAACGTTGTCATAACAAGTTGATAGTCGGCAGTAGAATATAATTGCGAAAATATATCGTTCGTATTCGCGCAGAGTCATTGAAGATTAGTCGAGATCACTGATTTTGATAAGAAAATTATGCAATTAAAAGAGATATGCAAGCAAAAATTATCAAAAAAAATATTAATTAAAATGGAGACTTTGATAATAAGCTAAAAGCAAATCGAATTTAATTTCAACTCTCAATTGCAAGAAAGTGATAAGTTTAATAAGGTTATCGGAAAATATGTCATAATCAGGAAATATGCCATAATTATATACGTGAAAATGTTGTCATTTCGATTAATTATGTTTTCTTGATTTAAAAAAAATAGTATAAAACTGATAGCAGTCGGTAGCCAGTTTTCATGCGAAGGACCTAAGTATCAGGATGAGCAAAGGAGTTGAATACTGCGAGAGAACGGAGCAGACGAGGAAGAAAAGAAGGAATTCACGAACTGCAAAATGCAATTATCGGCATTAGTCCGCGGGGTATCACGATCTACCAGGGCTGTTCCTGCTGGTCGAGTGGGTGGTGGAGCTTCTGTACCGGGTGTGTAACCCATCGTGGAATAAATCGCACTATAAGCTTTTGCAAATGCAAAAGACATGATTTAAATAACTCTAAGAAAAATAATTTGAATTTTATTACACAATGAATTTTATTATTTCAATTTTATTGATAAATGTACTAATAAATTATGTTCGCTCTAATCCCTCGAATTTCTCAAGATTTCACTCACATCTATGAAACTGGTTTAAGAATTTTCTCGGCGAGATTTCGCGACAGGTCGACGACTGCGTCGGTGAAGTTTCATCCCATTGCATAACCGATTTCGGACAAATCGTGAATTATGAGAGGTCGGCACAATTTATGCCTGAGAAATCGGGAGTAAGGCGATAGAACGTAATCGACTCGACTGAGTATCGGTCGATTACCTTTCCGTAACAAGCAGCTTCTTCTCTAATCGCACTACGGCAATGATTCCTCGTTACGAAACACGCCTAATAACCCGTTTTGCCACTCACGACCAGTCGTGCTGGGACCACTGATGATTATGACGACAACTCGATTCTAAATTACAAGTGCATTGGAATGAACGTTGAAGACTATCCGAGAATTAATCTGATTGACCTCTGCCTAATAGGAATTAATTCAAAATCGTTCGGCGAGACTTATGGTTGAGCAGAATTTAGGATTAATAATTTAGCTAATCACGAGATGCGCAGTGAGCTGTTACAGGTATACAGGACGTTAAAAAAAATCATTTTTTTATAATAATCATATCATTACACATTAAAAATCAATATTCATTGATCAGATGATTCATAATATCTTGAAATCATATTACACTAATCGTTTTAATTCATTCATAAATATAGTTAAAAATTCAGGTAAATAATAAATATTCTCAATTAAAAATTACAAGCAATATTCTCATACTTATTTAATTCAATTTCAAATCAATAATCTTACATATGTGCACGAAGAGAAGAACTTTTTGAAATATCTAAACATTTAACTATAAATACAGATTTGAAAATAATTTTGTTGAAGTATCAAAATTATTATATAGGACACTCAACAACTACAATGTCAAAATTTTTTGCATCATGCTTGAGTTTCATACATATTTTTTTTCATTCAACAAAATTATTTTCAGATCGATGTCTATCTAAATTTTTGATATTGCAGCAAAGTTGTTCTTTCCGTGTCAAATTAATACAAGATTAATTAGATTAATGAGAAACATTATTCGTAATTTCATGATAATTAAATGTCTGGAAAAAATATCTGTGCGCGTGCTCACATTTTTCAATATAGGACACCCCGTATATATGAATCAACGTAGGTACGAAGCCCGGTAGCCCAGGGCCATAAGGTCGAACCTCCTCTACTCCCTCACCTACACGCGCTCAGGAGGTGAAGGAGGAGAAGGAAGAACAACGATTGGTAGCAGATGAAGGAAAGAACAAGAAGGCAAGGAAACTATCGATGGAAGAAGGAGAAGGAAAGAAAACGAAGGGATCGTCCACATGCGACTCTCGGGCTTACATGGTCTATACTTTGCGTCGTTGTATCTGTATCTCAATTCTGACGGCGTAACATACGAAGGTGGCATACATAGGACAAAGAGAGACAGGACGAAAGAGCTAAGAAGGAAACCAGAGGAAAGGATAAGAAGGGAAAAGAAGTGGTTGCGCGGGAGGGAGGAGGAGCGACGAGGCCCAACCGGGTCCCTTGCGTTGTGTCGGAGCTCACTCCGTAATTTTCTAATTATATACTCGAAAATAATTGGTTATTATCCCCCCTTGTATGTATGTGTGTGTCTGTATGTATCAGTGATGCTGCGCTGGATCAGTGATCGCGAATGCTCTGTAGCTCGAGCCTAAAGGGAATCACGAGCGCGTCACGGAGCGCCGCGCCGCTTCTTCTTCTTCTTCTTCTTCTTCTTCGTCTACAGTTTCTTTCCTTCTTGTTTGCTTGGTCCTGCCTCCGCGAGAATCATCTGCCATTTAAGATCCATCGAGAAAGACAGTTCAACGGATCGCAAAATTAAATCGATAAATATTGAAGTATAACATTGCATCCTTTCTACAAAATGTACATCCCCCTATACATAATATTATTTCCGTATAATTATTATTAGAAAATATTTAGAAACACAATCAATATATCGCGAATCTCTATAAGTTTAGGAAGAGTCATCCTGCACATATAAGAGTGCGCTGCTTCGAAAAATACGTATCGAAGTGCCAGTCTCGACAATAATAAATTATTGTCAGCGAATTCATGAGTTTTCGTTGGCAGGACACGCCAGTAGCAACGGTAGTCCTTCAAGAACAAAACGATAGTCATCTCCTTTTTCGGGCGAAGGGTCGAAGAGATTCACGAGTAGAACGGCGCTTCGCCCCTAATTTGCCGGAGCAACGTTCATCTCGGGGGTCCGGGAACGCGCTCAGAGTATTAATAAAAACGGTGAGAAATAGCTTGCGTAATATCTGAAATCGGTCTCACCGATATTTTTTCGACACGCATGTAGCGATCGAAGATACCGAAGTCGTTCGAAGGGTTGGTAAGACTGTCAACGTCCAATACGGGAATTGTACAATTGGTGATTTGTGGACAGGAATGCCAGATAAATCTCTCGTCTATATCGATCTTATCATCGCAAACTCAGTTTCTCTAGGATACACGTGTTGACAATATACATGTGTCAATAAAAATAATATCACTTTCTTTCTCTCTCTTGATTCAAATTAATAAAAATATAAATTCTCGTTCAATATCATAAATTAATTTCATATAAATATTATCATTTAAATATGAAGTTTTGCGCGATTTGCCATCACCAACAATAAAAATTAAATGTTATAAGATATATAAATACGATAAAAATTTTTTTAATTCATTAATGATTATTCAAATAAACAGATGACGGTAATCTCTGGAAACAGTATCATTTAAAAAAGAACAACTTTGTTACTGTTTACTCAAAAAATTGTGAAGAATTTATCGATATTTATAGAATTTATATATCAATATATAACGATATATAGTCTTGGAGAATAGAAGTAAGAATTTCAATGTTTAATCTTATGCATCTTCTATTCTTAACTATTCTGCACAGATTCTAATTTTATCCCATATTTATCCCGAATTTAATTTTAAAATAAACATTGCAAATATGTCCATTTTTAGAGGATTAAAAATAAATTAATATAATTTATGACAGATATGCGATATTTTTTCACTCTTTTTTTAATCCTGTTAGTCTCTTCAAATTTACTATATAATCAATCATATCATTTGGCTCAACATAATTAAAAAATTCTAAATAATAAAAAAATTAATTTTCACAGAAAAAATGATCTTTTTCACAGAAAAAAAGATCATTAACAGATGAAATTATCAAATACCCGAGAAAAAATGTTTAATAAAATATTAGTAAGAAAATAAATTATACTTTAGGTCAAATGGAACACATCATAGGATTCTATATTTTACAGAAACGATAAGCAAAATAACAACATGCATTTTTGAACGCATATACAGCGAAAGGCAAAAATTATGCCCATATTTCAATGAGGGAATCTTGAAAACATTTTTACCCAAAATATATCTTGATGACTTTTCCTTCATTCCTTCGAATCCTTTCACGTCTGAGAATCACTGATAAATTATCATCTGATAAATTATCTAAAGATCTAGCAAGCTTTGCGTGCAATACCATGAGAGAGATTCAGCGATTTGAAGATATTAACGAGTCGGTTCTTCAATAGACAGAAAAGAACTCGCATTCGAGATGAACAGACCATTCGTAAAGGATATCATCGATATCTAGGGCTGTAAGAACGTTGACGAGTGACAGATCGTTGACGTGATCTATACGAAGAATGCAAAAGGAGAAAAGAAAAAGCCGCTCTACCTTTCGAAATCGGTGACAATCGAAGGATCGAAACCGATGACTGCTAAAGGGCTCGTACCCTCGAACTGATGGTGACATTTTAAGCAGGTCATTAGTTTACAACCGGTGGCGCATTAGTACACGTTTGTTTACATACGTATGTCAGTCCCGACCCGAACGGAAATCAACGATCTCACGATCGGACTCGTGCAATAGCTAAATGGAAAAATTATGCCCGTCGAAATTCGTTCCAGTCTCTCTTTCCTCTCAAGATCGCGCCTCCTTTGCTCTTGAAATTCATGAACCACCGCGAAGATCTCGATCAAAGCGTGCGAGTGTCGCCGCGTCGCATCGCATCAACATTAATCTGCGCACGGAAATTTACGTAATACCTGTGTAATTCCCGGTCCGATGTGATTTGGGATAAATATAGGTCGCACGCCACGTCTTACAGATGGCAACTGTAAAAAAAAGCAAGACTGTAATAAAGCATAATGTGTCAATTAGGGTATCATTAATTTTGTAATTCTTAAATACGTGTTCGACGAAAACATTAAACTTATAATTTACGATTTCGCGATAAAATAATGTACGACCTATCACCCAGATAAATAAAATGCGATTTAATAAAAAATAAAATTCGATCTCTATTTTACTTGAACATTGATTTGAGAATTCTCAAATTTATTGAAGAAAAGATATACCTATATCTTTTTTATTATTTTTATTTCATTTCGAAACACGTTAAGATGATTTGAAATGAGATTAACAGATAAACGTGCGATCTCATGTTATCGAATACAGATTAGAACGAATTACAACGTCCGGCAAATGTAGTTTCAGAATGTCAAAGGGCATAAACGACCTTTCGCGGATTTTAGACGACGTAAGCCGGAAAGACTGATATCATTGCTGATAAAGCAACTAGCTATAGGTCAAATAAGTTCATGCATTTATTATCGAAAGCGATCAACCAGTAAAGCATAGATCTTGTTTTTATTCAAATCATAAAAGCAGCATGTATGCTGCATATAGTTTTCATACAGATTTACTTCGATAGATTTTATCTAAAAATAAGAATTAAGAGTATCTCGTAACTTTCGACATAATGATGGAAAATCATTCTTAAAACGTATTATATTTGTAGTATACTTATCGTACTAATCGTCTTATATGTACTAATCCTTTAGAAGAATAGAAAGCAAATTGAAAATTGATCGTATATGCAATGAAAATATAATATACAATAGATTATCTCGTTCCTTTACTTTAAAAGTGACATAACTTAAAAAACGTAATTTCCATGAATGATATTACTTATTAACACAAATAAGTTAGATAAATATTACTCTATCAATCATCAAAAATAAACTAATTTAATTTCACAGTCCGTCAGCTAAATAGCATTTGTATTTAAGATTTTCAAAGGAATCATAATTGTACTTACAAAAATGACATTTTTTAGTTATGTCGTTTTTGTAAAAAAAAAAAAAATTTCTACAGAAAACATTTACAGTTAAGATTATTTTGATGATCGAAAAAGACATTATTTTATTTTAGTTTAATTATTTTAACTGATCACAAGATAAACGTGATATTTCGAATTATATTGTTGTTTAGAATTATTCTGAATTTATTACAATGTTTTAAAATCATTACAGCTTAAAAAAGATGATTTTTTTAAAGTTGTAAAACGAAAATGACAAAAATAACATTTAATCATGTTTCTAAAAATATAATTCTTTTTGCTGAATATTATTATTTGATTAATCAATTTTTTTGTTAAGTTGAAAAACAATTTTACCTTTTTTCTAAAAACTTAATTTTTTTACTTGTGTCACTTTTGATATAAAGAAACGATATATTAAAATTATATATTATTAATATATTATATGTATATATTAAAAAAAGTTAATAAATATGACACAAAAACGAGTCAAATCATGAATTTTTAGCAATAAAATTATATTAATAAAATTAAAAATCTGTTCTTCATAATTTTTAAAGACAGATTAAAATCTTCTAGTATCGACGAAGGGCATTATTCTAGTCATTCTAGAAGGGTTTAATTCTAATATTTACTGCTTCGATTGAAAAAAGATTTGTCGCAGTCGATTAAAAACGGCTATACCGCGCCGATGCGACGTAGCGCGGTATCAAAAGGTCCGTCGTTCAACGCCACTGCGCCGACGTCCAAGCTTAATGCATATGGAAGCAGGAAGCCGGCGATGTCGAAAGGTCACTCGGCATTTCGCCGGGGTGACGAAAGGTTATCTCTCACACAGCAGACGGATGTGTCAAACGTCACGAAAATAGTACCCAAGAAATACCCCTCTCCCTCATGCTCTTCCTCGATCCTTTCTTTCTTAGTGCACCGCCGGTAGGCATGAAATTAAATTCAATCTTTGACTACGCTGGATTTGCATACTTTCCCTGCACTTCGGAAGCTCGAACGACTGTCAACGCATAAACACGGGATTACCATAAGCGGGACCTATTCCCGGAGCGATCCATTTTTTCGGCCGAGCCAGACCGGTCAAGCTGTGCTGCCAACCATGTTGGCTCTCGGCGGCCTGGATGATGGTTAATGGATCGTATAAACGATATTCAACCTGTCCAAAGTTACACGAGTATCTTCCAAGACTATGTAAAATGTTATAAAAATATCAACATGATTGATACTTGTACATACGATGAGTACTTGCTATATTATTAAAAATATCTTGGTTAGTTTAACGATTAGTACTCTCAATAAATTGATGTATCCCATTTCTTATTCTTTCATTTAAAACTTAGTGATCACTGGATTTTCTCTCATGAAAGACAAAAGCTGGTAATCAAGAAATGAAGAAAGAAACGAGAGAAGAATTTCGAAGAATATGCCGAGGACGATAGCGAGCGCGAGACAAACGATCATAGGAGAAGAAAAGGAAAGAAAGAGGAAGAAAAGAAAAAGAGAAAAGGCGAAGGATCGTAGGGTCGTCGTTCTTGCAGATGATGAAGTGGCCCTCTTGTTATCCCTAAATACCATGCGCGGCTCATGAGCAAACAGCGACCGCAGTGAGACTGCCCGCCGGTTAACACCGTCGGTCCCTATGGGGGCCCATAAGACCCGCGCCTTAGGGGGGCCAGAGCCCCCACTGGCTTCTAGCACCCTTGTTCAACCCATTATAAACAAGGCCTGTCTGGACCCCAATGCATTATATTCTGATATTCCTGCTTCAACGCTGGATTCGGGACTTGCGCGGCGGCGGCCGTATCTCCTTTCTCCCCCGCAACCTACCCCCCTCCCCAATCTTATTTTCTTCTATCTTTGATCAAACGACTCGTTGAAAAAAGTGTGCAGGATAATCGATATGCCGATCATTCTCACCGGCGCATTTTTAATTTGCGATTATACGCTGCTGTGCGAATTAGTTGGTCATAATAGAAATCGATATGGCAAGAATATAAATATACATTTCGCTTTATCAAGATCGAAAGCGAGTGAAATGAAATAAAGATATATGTAATGAGAAAGAATGAAGAAACAAGTTTAGAAGGTATAACAAATATAGTAAAGAAGATATTTAACGTTTTCTCGAGACAATTATGCTTCTTTAATATTAAACATAACAAATCAATTCATTCTAATCAACTGTGATGTCGAAACATGCAAAAACTTTTCGTTAAAAGCAAGTTGCAAAGTACGTGACTGCATATACAGCAACTTATTGTGACGAGATAATACAGGTTTATTGTACTTGCTAGCGCCTCACTGGATAGAATGGATCCAATTGGTCCCGCTGGTGCCAACCAATCATTGACCTATACTATTCTTCCGTGACCTACGAGGGGCCTGTCCGATATTTACGGAGGGCGCGCGAAGAGCGTTGATTAAATATCATACTAATTAAATAATTTATTACGTCCGTGCGCCCACGCCCGGCTGATAAACGACGGTCCATTCTTCTGCGGATCGTGGTGGGCCTATGGAACGCTCTCCACGATTTTCTTTTCTCATCGTCGGCAGGTTGGATCACCATTTAAGAGATAAAAGATCATCAATCCATGGAATTAATCCTTCTCGGACAACGCGCGCGCTTTAATCGATATATCCAGTAAAGTCGGCATAAAAAATTATTCAAATATATCAAGCACATTATAGAAGTCAATTTAGCGCGAACAACTTATAAATAATGCAAACATTATTTATATCTATATTTTTATTCGAAACAAAAGTTTCTTCTTGACGTGACAATTTGCAATTTTTCATTAATTTCTAATCTTTAAAAAATCTTATGAACTCTTTTTTCTCAATACAACGTTGACTGATATTCTTAGCCTTTTCCGTCTAAATTGTCCTCAAATCCTTTCTTTAATTTCGACAGGCAGATGCGACGCGCATCTGATTGGACCCGATCTTGTCATGCCAATCTTCAAAGTAAATCCTAATCCAGCTTGAGAATATTGCCTGCAGCAATATGACAAAAGTGGCATAACGAGAATCTTTAGATAGATGTCGTCTGTTCAAATTGTTCGCAAATGAAAAGCAACCGCAAACGGAGATTTTATATGAATGAACCCATCAATAATTACAGAAGATGTTTCACCAAAACGATATGTATTACCAATTATGTATTGCAATATTAATTATTTTTTCAGAAAGTCAATAATTCAAATAATTTTAGAATTAAATTAGAATTAATTTAGATACAGAAAATAAGATTAAGTTCAGAATTATAGATTTGGTACTAAAATCTAAATGTTTTTTTAACATATTTTTTCACTTTAAGTATATGGACGTAATGATATAAAAAAAAAATCGATATTTGCACGAGCGCTATTAATAAGAACGGAACAGTTTGTCATGGGTTAGCAATATATGTATCCGAGACGACTCGACATTCTTATTTCTACATATACAATATAAGCTGCGTCATTTATCGAACAATAAATTAACAGTAACAGTGAAAGGAGACCCCGTTTCTGGATTGAATCGTTTCCGGTCGGCGCGTGTTTCTCCCCCCCTCATATTACCGAGCCATTACTTCCTCGTGGGCGACCCAACATCCAGTCACCCATCCCAAGTTGCTAAAGGAGTCACCCTTCAAAGATCACACGAGAATAAATGCACACTCAAGTCGCTAATAATTTTATATCACTAAAATTTATCAAACGATATCTGAAATATTAATAAGGAAATATTTGTCCAAAGTTTCAGAAGAGAAAGACGAAGAGATTCATTTCTGAATTTTGAAATCAATTTTTCTTTGACAAAGAATTTTTTAATAAATTTAAAACTTGAATTTTTTTCTCTCGGATATAACATTTGAGAAACTCCGTTGAAAAAAATATATTACATTTCATGTGTGCTCCATTGAATCTTTATAATAAAGTAAAATAATATATGTTATTCTTATTTTAAGTACTGATAAAGTATAAAATCCGTCGGATTTTTTTTAACATAATTTATCTATACTTAAAATAAGATATTTTATTATATATAGAAGCAGCGTAGCCTACATGAAATATAACATATTTCTGTTTAATGGATTTTCATTAAATTATAATATATAAATCTTGAAATATCGATTTACATCACTTTTAATTTTATTTATGACGCATGGTATATTTTAATGTCAATCAAAAAGTATAAAGATAATTTCTACAGACAGCACTAAAAATTGCTGTCACCTCCCTAGAAAGTCACCCTAGCTGGTGCGATCCAGCCTAACAAACGTTACGAAACTCCGATAGTGATATTGCGGAAACGGTCTCCGAGAGGGGGGCTATACCGGATCAGAACGAATCATTAGTGCCATCGCGACACAATGGCACGGCCACGTGGACCCTCAGGAAGTTTAGCGCGACGGAGTTTGCGAAATGCGCCGAAGAGAAAGACAGTATTCTCTGCTCCCCCATTTTCCTTTTTTTTTCCTCCTGCAACGCGTACACGTGATATCTAAATCTAAGTACCCGAGATCCCGGAACGAAAGCGGATCCCGGACATTACCGGGAATAATTTACGATTTGTTATTCCGTTCTAATGTGCTCCGGTCTGTACCCTCGCACCGGATACATTCCCGATTTTTTAGCTGACAAAAAGATTATCCAATGTTATGATAAAAGACAACTTGAAATTGTTTCTTTAATACAGTTATTAAGAAAAATCAAAAGAATCTTCTTATTAATCAAACGATCCATTAAATTGCTTGAGTTAAAATAACTCAAAGATTTTCTACAATTACTGTTTTTAGAAGCGAATATTTGAGATTAGACAAATTTTATTATTAGTTTTTTAAAAATATCAATAGAAGATACATTCTAAAAAATATGCTTACGAGTTTAACACCATATCAAATCCTCACTGTATTGAGCAAGGATATGATGAAAATTTATACAAACACCGCATGTTGTTAAATTCACACATATTTTTGTATAGAATATAACTTTTTATAAATTTTTTAGAATGTATATCACTTTCAGTAACAATACTCAACATTATCTTTATCTGATAAATGGTTAAAAAGAATTCAATGCATTTTTACGTTTCTTGACTTGGACATAACTTTCTCAAATTATTTATTTATTTTTATTTCCTATTATTCAGCGTTCGCACGATTCGAAATTGTATGTACGAGATCATCATGTTCAGCGTTAACCAAAATAGGAGTGCATTCAGAGGCAGCGTTGGACCGTGAAGATGACCAAGACGCTCAATATATCCATGCCTGCCTTTCGAGGAGTCCGGTCTCGGGAGCGGGCCGAAGACTAGAAAATATTTTAGTATTCCACGTTGACGTTAGTAGTGGTTTCGCAACTACCTCCTCTTTCTCTCCCAATGGTTTACCCAATGGTTTACCTCCGTGACACATCGCCGTCGGACAAAAATGTACGTCGCGTAAACACAATGGCGTGTTGGAAAGCGATCCCCGGTTTTTCGGGCATTGTGATCGCGCTCTGGGAACAACTTTCCCTCCCGCTCTTACCCTCCCGTGTGGTAACCCCCGGAGCAACACGTCAGAGGGACAAATTTCATCCCTAAACGCGCAAATAAAGGATAAAAGCCGCTAAATTAGCCCAGCGAAAGCGGCATAAATCAAAATATTAGAAAACAGCCGCGTGGATGGAAGCGGTTGGTGCTGGTTGAAGGATTTATGGGGTCGGTTCGGTATATCGGGTCAACGCAAAAGCGAGGGCGTGCCTCCACCGTCCCTCCTCTTTCTTTCTCTTTCTCTCTTGTGTCATCTCTTTCCTCCCAATGGCCTCTCTTTTCGTTTGCACCCCCTGCACCCTCTCTGATGCATCCTGCAGCGCGGATCAGCGCGACTTTTGTTTAAAACATGATCTATCGCTTAAATACCTAAAACCGGACTATTTATGGGTCTGCCACCTAGGGAGGAGAGACGTCACCCCGGCAGGACAGTGGCAGGATCCTCCTCTCCTCTCTTTTCCCTTTTTTCGCCAAGAGCGATGCGCTTATGCAGGTGAAATCCCACGCCTTTGAATTCTCTCTACGAACGTGAAACGCTCCCTCATCCTCTCCTGTCCCTCTCCTACCCCCTTCATCGGCGAAGAGCATCCTATAACTCCCCCTCGAATGCAATGAAATTTGACACGTTCCCTTTATAACGGCAGATATTCCTTTATCATTTGGACACACTTTCCTAGCGGCGCGATCGAGGGTTTGGGACTCTTTCTCTTTTTCTCTCCCTCTCTCTCGTTTATTCTTCACGTCCTTACAAAGGTGCTATCTACAGTGATAGCAACGACAATATGGATCCTCGAACTACACAAAGCGCAGTCAAAAAGCGAATAGAGATAATATTTCCTTGGACATGCAAATATCCGTCGCGCAATTATGCGCTACTGTGCATTTTGAAAGTACATCAAATTCTATCCAAAAAGTACCAAATATATAAATATAACATACAAAAAATACTTGATAAAATATTTGTTTGATTAATTCCTGTTTTAGTTTTCGATTAAATTTAATATGAATAAAAAAAAGTGTAAACATGCGAGAGCTGAAGAAGAAATATTTTTAACATAAATTAATTTAACATAAGATAATTTAAAATAGAGTAAAAGATTAGATGCTTTTCTCACGAGGAAATAATATTCAACATCAAATAAATTAATAAATTAAAACTTGAATGTAAATGCAGACGTCGTACATAAAATTGTCAAGTTGACAGATTAGAGCTGCTTAATATGACGATGCTGTTTTTTAAAAATCAATGGTCATGATGTTTACACACAATGCCCAGATTTCAATACATCAGATTTTGTGTAGCTTCACGTGTAGGTGTGTTTCTGACAACTGGTCTGACAACTAGTCTACCTTTTTCTACGTTTCTTATTTCCCGTTTTCTAAAGTAGATTTTCCATGTGATACATGTCGATTTTCGTGCGATGAACCCAAGAAAAAAGAATATCGTTGTTTCTGCAACAAGAAACATGTATTTTTTCTTTCTCTCGCTCCTTCATTCCTCTATCTTTCTTCTCAAAAAGAGAGAAATAAGATGGAGACATCGATCGACGAGTTAACAAACGAAGGGAAGATTCTTCGCAACCAAGAACATAGTAGCCAAATAAAAAACTGTAGAGATTTGCGGTAAAGATTGTGGCAACTTGACCGCGGAAACTACATCGGATTCATAACTTTCGGGGACTTAAATGCTTGTTGCATCGATCACATTATACGATGCGCATCTTTATATCATGTCCTACTAATTAAAATTATGTTATGATAGTAATGTAAGACGATAAGAAATGAGCGAGATGACGGGACTTTTGCATCGGCATGCTTTATTTGCTAAAAGGAAATCGCGAACACCAATATCGTTAAACTTTAATGCGTCGCTTCGAGATGTAAGTTTTACAAATGTACATGCGTAAGATCGCAACTTATGTAAGCATTACGTCAAAAACAGAAGATCATCCAATGAGCAAGCACAGCGATTTATTAATATAATATTGCTAAGTAAATATCGTAAAATTACAATAATATTATTGCAATCATTAAAGCGAATTAAGTGACGTTAGGCGGATATTGTCAAAGCTAACTCTTCGGCAATGTAAAATTTTTATTCTTCATCTGCAAGCTGATTTTTCAAATTTTAGGCATGTTCGGATTCCCACCTTCGGGTGCCCCCCGGGTGTCATATCATCCTTAAAAAAAATCTGCACTAAAAGGTGTGTTCCGATTCTCTGGATGCTTTTTAGCATTTTTATTGTTTCGAACTAAAAAAACTTGAAAATATTCTTACCTATTTGAAAGCTTTAACGGCAAGTTTTTACTGTCGTAGAAATTGGATTATGTTTTATTTGTTTTTTACAGATTTCAAAATTTATCTACCAGAATTTATAATAAAAAAAAATCGTTAAATTTTAAAATAAGATCCAATTCTACAGATTTTCTTATTGAGAATATTTTTGAAAAACTTTAGATACAAAATATTTTTTGTAAGAGTGTATTTGAAAGCGTTTATGAAAGCATTTTTTGGAAGAATATCATACAATAAAATAAAATCAAGTTGCAATTACAAATGAGTTGACAAAGCTAATCAAAGATATTTTTATATATATTCTTTTTATTTGTAACGTTAATTACGAGAAAATGCCCAGAATTATTCACAGATTAAGAATCGTCTTTATAGGTGGTAGACAACTGTTATTCTAAACATTAGGTAAACTGCATAAAAACAGATCGCATATCACATCCAATCACTACCGAATCTTTTCATGGTGCAAAATTCGCCAGAGAGCGACAACAACAATAAGCGATGCTCGCCATCGACGAGCCCTTACGTAAAGGTACCAAGAAGCGATATGGCGACGTCGATAAGACTTCGGGCCACGCATTGTCGCGGCGATACGTAATATGCGCGGAGCGCGGTGTATTCGTGAATAATGTATGTGTTCGCCGTTATCTGTGTAGCAACCGTTCGCCATCGACGCGGGATATATAGTCCGATAAGGAATCGGACAGCGGCCTGATGTCCCGGGCTACAACAAAGATAAGTCGCGGAATAGAAAAAAGATCGGAGGCGGCAAAACGGTGGCGCGGCGAAAAAAAGGAGGAAAGTCGAGAAAGAAGAGAAAAGGAAGACAAAAGACAAGGAAAAGAAGTCGTAAATGCATTTATGTATCTTACACGATTGTGATCCATCAATGCTCGCTTCCATTCTACTACGCTTCTACAGAATGTTCGACTTACCCAAGATCGCTTTGGGCGACAAATAAGACTCACGAAACATCAGTAGACATGCATCTATATATAGTCGCGATGATATTAAAAAAAAAACTTGCATAAATGTCACTTTGTATAACCTTTAAGTGAATAGTTGGGGTGACCACAGTACTTCAAATATAGTGTATCTTTAGATCATTTTTATCTATTTAAAGATTTATCGTATTAAACGAAATCAGTTAAACGACTTCTCTTTCTTTATATTGTACGAAATAGAATTGATTCAGAAATAACTCTGAATCGTTTCATAATTACCTAAAAAAAAAAAATATAAATAGAATTAATATTAAAATTATAAATAAAATTTTATAAATACTTAAAAATAAATACTAATTGCTGCGAGAAAGATTTTCAAAATAAGTTCGAGAATATTAATACATAGATCAGAAACTGTTCTTGCTATCTTCTTTTTTTTGTATTCCTAATATCATTGGCCGATCCTTCATATCATACTTTATCCTTCTTCATCTTGCATCTCGATTTTTTTCCCCGTTGGCATTGCGACGTGCGACCGCGTTTACAAGCCGCAGCGAGAAACTGCGGCATCGATCGCTCAAGATATATTCACGAAGGTTCATTTTACAGCGCAGGATACCCGATCGACACGAATCTACATTGCGTATCGTGACATGTGGTACACATGGAGGAGAGGACGGATCGATTTGGGTGATCGATCTCAGGAAAATTCAGAGCACCATCCGTACGTCAGTCATACAAGTGGCTATTTCGATAAAGATCGCTCCAATATCATTTGCAAGTTCTTTACTGGCGTTTCAAGATATCAAGTTTGAAAAAAGAGGTAAAAAGAATTTCAAAAGAGTTTAAATATGAACAAAAATAAAAAAAATGTCAAAAATTAATTTTGTGACAGGATTTTCAGTTAGTCATAGATAAGGCATAGATAAGATAAAATTAAGGACGAATACATTTGTATTGCAACTGACCGTAACAGTTTATGGCACGTACGGCCGTCTTGATCATGGCGAAAATCCATTTTTCACCGAGATCGCGCTAGGATAAGGCGCACTTTTTATCTATCTCTGACAGAGAACAGACGAGAGACAAAGCCGGGCAGGTTGACCGCGAACGTGCCGTTCTCGCTTTCCGGTATCGAGAATCGTCGGGTGCAGAACAGAGTCAGGTTTTTTTTCCTTTGCTTTCCTCCAACTCCCGCTATCCCCGATAGGATTATCTGATCCTTGCTCTCATCGCCGAAAGAACAAAACGCAAGTGACCCTATCCGGTCACCATCACGATCATGGTACATGATCTACGTGCTGCTGTCGTTATCTTCCGATCGAGGATACTTACTTCGTTGGTCCCGAGAGAGAGAAATCTCTTCTATCCCTCAAGACTACGGCTACCATCTTGCCCAGATCTTGTTCTTCGTGTCACATCGGAGTTGCAAGCTGGTGACAGATATAATGGATGGCTCACACACATACAATTCGTTGTTCTACAAGAACCACCATTTTAATTGTTCTGATAAAAACAAAAATATTTGTTATTGTCATTGTATTATTTTTTTCTTTTAACAATGGCTGTGTTTCAGCAGCTTTGCAATTGTGATTCTTGAATATGATTGATCCTTATCCTTAGTTCCTCATATATCGGATTTCAATTACATTAAAGAATCTTAAAATAATTGCAAAACTATTTTCCTACTGGGAAAAGCAGTATATCATATAATCCTATCTATCGATCATACTTAATTTTTTCCCTAGGACGGAAACGTGAAAAGTGAATATTTTTTGTATGTATGTGTGTACATGTACATACATACATAAAAATTTTCAATTTCGCGTTTCCACTCTAAAGAAAAAGTTACGATCGATATTTTGATATTAGGATAGGAATACTTCATTCAATAAGAGAAATGAGAGATTATATTTGTATTATATTATGTATCAGAGATTTAGATTTTATCTAAAAAAAATAACATTATTTATTTAATTAACTTAAAATAATTAATGTTTTAAATGACGACTTATAGAAAAAGTGGTATAACATGATAAATTTTTTAAACAATATAATTAAACACGAAAGATGATCAGAATAATACTTAGTATTTATAAAAATTGATAACGTTCGATATACTTAAATGCATTACGTTTAAACAGTTCGCAAACGTTTAATATTTTAATGATCTGTCAGAGAGCAGTGAAACTCGATTAATTTTAATAACACGCTTCACGGCGATACCTGTCCGACAGTCTTAGCGCTCCGAGGGTGCGACGTCGCACATCAGCACCGCCAGCACGACAGGTTATCCTGGTGCTTTCCTTCATGGATAAAAGCAGCGTCACGGCGTGATGCGTAAAGCCGGAAAAGTTCAACCCACGTTGTTGCACCCCGCAGAGAGAAAAACGATCGTACAGGTGCGTCGGAAATCGCACCTACCACGGGAATGACAAGCGCGTCCGTCAGAGATGTGATAAGGTCCGTGATAAACGCTTTCTTCGTCCCATTAGCGGGTCCAACCCATTTAAAATACGTTTAGTAACCATAGTGGTTGCAGTATGGATTAAAATTATACTCGATCTAATTTTACGGGAAGTTACAGTGAGTTACCGAAAGTTTTCGGCCAACATATAATTTTACGATAATTTTTTGTTAATTTATTCTTTAGTTTACAAATTAATAAAATTCTTGTAATTAAAAAAATATGATTTAGTGTAAACATTAAAATACTATATTGAGTACTTATATATTATATTTTTATTTGTAAAGATTTCTTTATCTGAACAATAAAATAAAAAAATTACCATTTAATTACCTTATTGACCAAAAACTTTTGGCAACCACTATATATTATGTTATTCGTCAGTTTATAACTGACGATAAACCTTTAATAGATAATTAATAATTCAACTTATTTCTATTTAACTCCCTCTCTCTTAGAAAATAGATTTTTGCGTTTCATTTATTAATAAATGTGTGAAATGCTTAACAGTTTTTGCATTTGAATTAACGAAAGTATTTTTTAAAAAGCACTCTCAAGTATATTATATGATATTATATAGACTAAAGTAACGGTTTAAAACGGTTCATGTCTTGCCGTGTTCTTGATACCGTTAATAAAATAAAATAATGTAAAGTGTGTGCCTGAAGGAGGACAACTGGTAATTAAGTTCATTTTGACGCTCAAACATGCTTCAGAGCAAGCACGTTCTACCATGACACTTAAATGACAACACGATACAGATCGTGGAAACCGATTCTCGACAACTGCCGGAGGTAGAATCGATGCAATGACAAAGTGGATTGTCCGTTACGCTGCAGAATTCGGAGACGACAAAGCTATCTAATCTTCTTCGTGGGTCAGGTCGATCACGGTAGGATCGTGAGAAATCGCGACGGAGGACGTGGGTAAGCGAAGAAAGGAAATCCATGAGCGAAATTAAGCCCAACGGGATCGGACGTTCATCGAATTCCGCGGGATCCGAGGCCAGCTACTACGTATTTCAACCACAGAATTCAACGTGTTTCTTTACAAGCATTATCTGCCATTTCACGTTTTTTTGTTCGCGCGAGTCAGAATTTTCCTGGCAGTGAAGTAATTTGTCAAACTACTATGAAACTACTAGCATTTAATAATCTCATATTATGCAATAGTAATTGATCATTAAAGAAATAAATTAAAAAACATCAGTGTTGCTTTTTAAAAAAATAATTGTTACATTTAAAATGAAAAAAATGAGTTAGTTGCTATCTTGATGTTGAAAATAATCATCAGTTTCAGGGATTATTTTATCTAAAAGATAAAGATATTTTTTAATAGAAAAGAAAGAGATTTGACTAAAAGATATTTTATTAGAATTAATGCATCAATTCTTATAAATTATTATGTACGTATTAATTTGAAAGAACGCGTTAAACAAGTCGGGAACTAACCGCATATATAATGAACACTCGAGCGCAGTCGAGCGATGAAAAATGTTTAAGCTCACTTTTCGAGGATTATCAATTTTTCGCTAAGCGCACGTACATCGTACGTCAGTCACGGCTTTATCTAACGACCGTTATCTCTGTTGGACATTATCTATACCTAGTCTATTTCAGTACGACGCGATCCTGCATAGTCACAAGCTAAGTCTTCTGCCTCTTTTCGCTTTCAATGCAAAATATTTTCTTTTTTTTTATTTGGAATATTGTATTATGTGCTTAAAACCCTAGTAAATAATATAAGATGTCTAGTCTTTACAGTTCCTCGAATTCCTTTTTTCGATGCCCTTAAAAATGTGCAGCGCTGTGACAATCAGAACTAAAATTTTCTAAAATCAATCAATGGTGAAATTCTACCCGTGACTAAAAGATTCTTCACAAAAGCCTCAAAATATTTCTTGAAATATTCAGAAAAAGAATGCAATTAGTCATACCTTTATATTAGGTGTAATAAAAGAAATCCATTATTTTTGCATGAAATTGAATGAAAAAATAATGAATTTCTTTTTATTGATGAAGTTACTTCTTTAAATAAGCATGAAAAAAAAATAATTGTGGCAAAAATTGTGGAAAAAAAAATAATTATGAAGATATTTTCATTCATTGTAAAATCATTTAAATAATTTAATAATTAAACATAATAACTAAATATTAGATTAAATATTAGATTAATGTAGTAATGAATGTGATAGATATATTAATATAGTTGAAGAAATATCTATCTATGTTTTAAACATTCACTAAAATTTGCTAAAAGCGATTTTATGTAATTTTTCCTCCCCTTTCGTTAATAATTCAAAAAATTACGTGCACACAGAATACAAATTTTCGTTTTATGCAAATAACAAACTCAAGTTAAATATTCAAAGCGAAAATTTGCTAGGCCGATTACCAAACATACATTTTGGCAAAAACAGCGCATAGATAGAATCAATTGATAAGAACGCTTCTAGAAGTATGTCTGAATATGTATTTGTACAAAAAGCATAAAAATATTGTGCTAAAAATATTAAGTTTTGCAAAAATATCTATTAATGCAATGTATAAATTCAGTCAACAAAAAAATTGATTTAGTACGTAGATATCGAAGTATTATTTTGGCATTACTAATCGACAGCGCCAAATCTCCTTAGTGATAATTTCACTCCGTTGATGAGTAAAATCTTAAGCCGAGGTTTCATTTGCTGGAACGTAACACCGAAGATCTTTTTAGCCCTTAAACAATAGAAGCGTCGTGTCAATTTTCTCATGTCAATTTTCTTCCTCCCATTTCATTTAGGAATCTCTCTCATGACCTGCTGAGGTTATCAAAATCACGCTAAATCAGGGCAAAATTTTCTAGTAATAATTATAACGCTATCACTCCTAGAATCCCATTTTTTTTAGACAAGACATAATTTTTTTCATTCTTCATAATTAATACAACACAGTTTCGCATAAAATTAAAAATGGTTTCATAAAAACAGTCTAAATTTAGCGAGTCTAAATTTCGCAAATATTTCACATAATGTAAAATTTTTAACAATTTGTAAAATAAAGAAAGCGAGAATAAATTTCACACACTTTACAATTCGAAGAAAAACGACGACATCAAGTTATCTAAAAAATACGAAATAAAAAACGAGTAAATATACCAAAACAAATCTTCCTTATGATGTAGTTTCAGCAATAGAAGAATGAAAATACAAAAAAAAGGAAAAAAAGGAAAAAGAAAAAAATGCAATGAGAATCCCCAAAGATTCAGGTAGATGTTAATGAGCACCCATTGTTTTTCCCCCATCGTTTCCTTACCCGACAATGTCCTTACAACGGATTCCTCGTTCATCAGTTAACATTGTCCACAGCATTAGGTCGTCCTTGTTCCAAATTCGAGATAGAATCCCGCGCGCGACCTACCGCTTTCAAGGAATGCAACGGCTCGCCCTCGAAGGGCCCGCTCAAAAAAGAACAGATGAGAAGGAAGAAAGTGGGGTAGGAAAGTAAGGTGAGAGTAAGACAAAGATAGAGGACAACAGGCTTGTGGAACTCATGTAAACGAGATCATACGAAATAGCGAACACACTGTAGCAAAGAGGCACAAGGGCTGTGCCATGAGTAGGACACATTTCTATTTCATCTACCTATTACCTGCTTTGTTTTCCTTCGTTGTACCTTCGTGTGGTAAAACCAAACAAGTTCGTTTTCATGCCGCATGAAAATTGTATGCGTTGATGCAAATATAGATGCAAATACAAGGATAGATCGATTTGTCGAGATGTCGGTCCCGATCCGTAGTTATTCCCCTGATGCGAGATTTCAAAATATTTTGACTTTATGATGATATGAAAGTAGCATTTAATAGTTTTCGAAAAGAAAAAGGCGTAAAAAGATGAAGTTCCTTGAATTTTTAAACATTAATGTTCGGATCACTTACCATAAACTGTTATAAATGCAGATGTAAAATATTAAGAAAAAGAATATAAGAACGTGTGTGTCTAATAGATTTTAAATAAATTTTTCTCCGATTAATTTTTATTTATTAATCTTCTAATTTTAGAAAATATTTATAAGATTGTATATACAACTTTAAAAAAGTTGTATATAAATAAGGCGTGTCAATCAAAATGTTATTTTTTTAATTTTTTAAGAGGGAAAAAAATTATTTCCTTAAAAAAACTATCACTTCAAAAGTTCAAAAAATTACTGTAATAATTAAAAATATGAACAATATATTAATCTTTTCAAGAAAATTTAATTAAGAAATTTTAATTGAAAAAAATCATGTTAAAGTTGTTAAAATTTCAAAATGTTGTAAATCTAAGTAAAATTCATTGTACTAATTGCACAATGGATTCACGACGTTTTGAATTGCATTACTCATTTTTTCCGCGTCTAACAGCTTTTTTCGTCAAATATTAGTATGTAATCTATTCAAAATGAATATTACCAATTTTGCACTAACAATATTTTATCGTGGCACGTCTCAAGTATTATAAATAATTACTTGTTTTTTCTATAATAGCAATTATAATAGCAAAGAAAAGAAATGCACAGAACATGAATAATCCAATCATGTCTAAGAATTAAGAAAGAGAAAAATTATTGAATTTTTACATTAATCGTTGCTAAGAAAAAAACAATTTAATTTTTGCATTATATGTGTGTGCATTTATAATACATATCTTTAAAAGTATTCGAGTAAATCGATTATGGTCCTATCTACGAATGGTACCGAACGTGATAATCGCGCTTGGTGCTAATTCGCAACGCGTAAGATTGATGTCTTATCTCGAGTCAGTCTCGACGAGATGAGACTGCCAAAGAAGACGAAGTGGGTTAAGAAGAAGAATGAGAAACCTAAAGGATGGCAAACGTGCTTCGGGCAGCTTCGGGGAAAGGGGTGGTGTAGTTGTCTTTTAAACGGAGCAACGCTACATACCCCTGACGAATGGACAGGAGGAGGTGCCGATATCTCAACCGTAATTTATCACCCAGCTAGGATAGCTAGAAAACCGGCAGGTCCCGCCGCACGGGCCCACGAAGAGGAGAAACACGAACGGAAAATAGAGAAAGAGGAGAGACACGAAAAAGGGGACCACGAATGCGCTCCGTGCTGCGCTGCACTCTCTTAGGCCCCTCAGGGTCTCAGGCCAACCCTCATTACCACGCCTCCAGACTTCCTAGTCATTATCTGGTGGTTCCAATACCGAGATCGAATTTCATCAAGAATTCCGACACTGACATTCCACAGAGATAATCACACCCATCCCTTCGTTCATACGTGCAAAATCTTTTCCCGTGAAATCTCAATTTTTTTTATAATTTACGATGTGTAGGTATTACACTTCACGCGCACTTTAATTGGCACAGTGCTTGTAAATCGATCTCTGAAAATATCAAATATGTTGCCTAAATTAAATAAAATTAAAAATTTTGTTAATAATATCATGTAAATGTTACTTGTATACTTCATTATTTTCACTGTGTATATATATTTCATTATTTTCTACTTTAATATAATAAATATAATAAATATCTAAAGATAATAAATATCTTATTTTTAAACATAGTAAATCTTGTAAAATATAACAAAAATGTATTTAAAATATAATAAATATTGACAAATAAAATATAAATTTTTTTTTCAGAATTTTCAAATATTTTAAAAGATGACAATTAAAAGAGAGATAGAGAGAGAGAGATAGAGAGAGAGAGAGAGAGAGAGAGAGAGAGAGAGAGAGAGAGAGAAGAAACGAATTACTAATACTAAATAATAATTAATATATATACTACTACTACTACTTAGTTGTTACGTTACTAAAGTAAAAGTACGTTAACGTA
>NW_012130086.1:2767868-2773128 GCF_000143395.1 Atta cephalotes
AGAGAGAGAGAGAGAAGAAAACTATTCATAACAATTTAATAATATCATACACTTCTACAAGTTGTTTCTTGTACAAAAATAGTCGATTAATGATACGATATAAACCAAACTGATGATGAAAACTTAATCGCTAGTCGACGCGATCTCAATTTTCCCAAAAATTCCTAAACGCCCCAAAACCAGCGAAAATTTCTCGAGGTAGGTTCCGGAAGATTCCGCTCGTGGGCTGGTTGTAAATAATTAAGAAGGTCCGACAAAACAAATATATCGTTTCGCGCAGTGTGATAGATGATGTTGCTTATTCAGCGTCCTGGGTGAAGAGAAAGAAGAGATTGGGAGGAGACGAAGAATTGGGAGGAGAAGGCGGTGGGATATGTTGAGGGAAAGAAGCAGGAGGAGAAGGAGAACCAAACCTCGGTGAGTTTTTAGGAGCCTTATGTGGACCCACGAGAAGGTTCAAGGGCGTGCTGGATGTGGATGTTGTCGAGGCAAGGAAGGCAAGGCAATTAGGAAGCGCAGCAGGGTGCCAAAATCTCTGCCCTCTTCCTCCTCCTCACCCAAATCGAATCACCACCTACACCCAGACTTCCTTCTTCTCTTCTACTACTTCGAGCTGCGCTTCCTCGACGAGCTCATCTTCGCCATTGAGATAAATGTCGATACCTTCTTCACGTGAACAATATCCTTGATACTGTTATTTGACTTTTGATAAATTGAATCGTATTCTATATTAATATTTTTGTATTCATTCAGAATTTGAATTTCACTCCAAAAATTTTAAAATTTATTTATGTTACAATTATGATCTTTATAAAATATTCAACTTCTATATAATATTATAACTAATTTTTCGATTTGACATATAATTTTTATTTTATTTTTAAGTTTAATAATTAAAAAATGTTTAAACTGAATATTAAATAATATGATATTTATCAAATATTAATTTTCTGTATAATATTATTATATCAATTTCGCTTTGTTATCTGTCACATATAATTTTTGTTAGTATGAATTAAACATTAATCTGATTTTGTCATAATGACAGTTCCTCCTTTATAAAATAGAATTAAAAACCAATAATTTGAAACGTTCTTATATTAAAGAAAATGAAAAATTACCTGTTATTCCTCAGTTATTCAATTATTCCGTTATTCAGTTATTCATTTCTGAATTCAATGCATCTGTATTAGAGGAAAAAGATTTTATAGCTTTTTTTATGCATTTATGTGCACATCAAACAATTTAATAGTAAATTTCACATTTACAGTGTAAAATGTGTATTTTTCGTTGAAAGAAACTTTTCAACAAAAGAAAAGACTATTTCTTTGAATTGTTTTGAAATAGTTTTGTAGAAGAATAATGACTTTTGCTGGTCGTATATCGTTAAATAAGTTCATAATGCAGTACACTACAGACTACGATATAAAGACCTGTAAATAGAAGGAATGTTTTTTTGTAACTTCTAATTGTTGATTTTACACGGACACTATATTCAGAAAAAATTATATTGAATAATTGATATATGATCATAACCATCAATTTATCAAAAATCAAAAATAACAATATAGACTGTGTTCTAAAATTTATTGCTCTAGATTTTCAATAAATCTGGCAGTAAATCTTGGAACAGAGCTACACAGTAGTTAGTACTTTATGTCAGTTATAAATATTTATAAATTGTTTATAAATAGATGCCTAAATCACTTTTACGATCTCTATTTAAATCTATTTTGTATTTTCAAATTTTCACTTAGTTAATCCATCATCGTGGTTTACCGCTTAACTTTGATGCGCCACTGTCGGCAATAGACGCAACTTGATACCTATTTACCTAACTCGGTAAAGCAGAAAAGTATGAGTTAACACTCGGTATATAAGTATTGATTGGTCTTTTATCCAGTATAGGTATACTTATCGACTTGACTTATCTACCTATTTCAGGTAGAAACTGACCTTTCTTAGAATAGCTAAATTTATTTCAATAAACATTTTTTTCTTAAATTATAGATATTTTTTAATATACATTGTAATTACATAAAATTAACAACTTCAAAAAATTCTATATATAAGTCAAAACAAATTTTTAATTAAATTTAATTTGCCCCGCTAGATTACGCCACAATTACATTAATAAAATAGTGATGATAAAAAAAATATTATTATTTATACAAAATTTTATATCTAAAATACATAAATATGTATGTGCATATATTCTATATTTTATACTCTATATTTTATACACATATTAATATTAAATTATTAAATAGTTGAATTATTTTATATATATATAAAATTTTTTAAATTAAACTAAATATAATATCCTTTCTCTTTCCATAAATAATAAATCAAAATTCTGATTCATATACATAACAAATAAGATTCATGAAATATAGTTTACGTATCTTGGATACGAATAACTGCAAGTCAATAAATTTCGGCGTTGATCCGTTTCTATAACAACAAACACTAAGAATTCAATCAGTCCCGTAGTGAACAAGAATCGCCTTGAGAAATCTTTTTTTATAAAGGGCTAAAAATCGCGTACTGTATCATATTTTCAAAAGTAAAATTTCTGCGCAATTGTGCGAGAAAAATTAACAATGATTGCAAAAACAACGGAACAGTGCAGAATGTGCAATCGGGGGTTACAGTCTTATGATATACCCTTCGATACACAGAAGAAGGAGACTTACACTTTCGTGAAGAGTCCAAGAGCGATATTACACATTCAAAAGAAATACAGAAATCCTCGAATGTAAGTATAATCATTTCCGATAACAAATAATAATGTTACGACATGATAATGACATGACTAATCTTATTTGAAAAACTGTTCTGAAACTCGAAAAATTGCTTAGCAAACATCGACAAATTTACAGATCTCGAATAAATTTTTAAGTAAAATTTCTTCTACAATAAAAAATTTAGGAGATACACATAATTAAGTAATACGCATAATCCTTGTTGTCTTCGTTTAAATACATTAGAATTGATCATAATTTCATTATCAAGCAGTTTAATTTATTTCTCTAACATAATAATGTGATATGAAGTCATAATTATATGCTAATAATAATTGTGAGCCACTTTGCGTGATTAATAAAAAATATCTTTTTATATTTATAGTTGCACATTAAATTTTCATCTTATTGACGCAACAAGTGTATTAAACCATTATGTTTAACGATCTCGTGCAAATATATGCTCTAATCATTCTCTGAATTAATGATTCGGTACATTACAAGCGTATGATACGGAACATACAGATTATGTTCGTTTCCTTACGTAAGGTATGCTCTGCATATTTAACACTGTGCTAAGCTTAAGCAAAAGTGTGAACTTTCAACTTTATAAAAGACGTACATACATATTAAAGTGAAAATTTTGTTTTATTCCTCGCACATTGTATATCTTTGATTTTTTCACTATAAATATTTTTCAATCATCATTATATCACTAGAAATCTCTTCTTCTTTTGGAAATTTTTTTTTAATTTACAATTCTTAATAAACATATTTAAAATAATTTTCCAGTTGAAGAACTGGAGAAGACTAATCACTAAATCAATTTTATTAATTTCTGGAATAAAAAGATAGACACCTTATAGACAGCTTATAGAAAAAAGAATTTTCTATAAGCTAACTTACACATTCTGAGGAAACTATTAGGATTAAGCTTTACGACTAGAAAAAGAATATCAATAACTGGAAAAGTACAGCACATAGATAATACAGCAGCGATTTAGTAGATTATAGATTACTGTACTTATAGACGACAAAGGGAATGACCGCATACGAAAGAATAAGTGTGTAATGCACATTGGCTTCACGTGATTTCTAGTTCTATCAAAAGAGAATATTTATGCTGTATAGTTACGTTAGATACTAGATATTTATATTATTAGATTAGAAACGTTTCTTTCGTAAGAATCCAGAATAAAAACTTAAATTTTGTTTATTATCAAATTCTAATTTTTCATAAAAGCCAGAATAAAATTTCTTAAAAAAAAAATTATTAATTGTTAAATTTTGCAAAACTTTCGAATTTATTTATTTCGAATTTATTAGATTTATTGAGAACATTTAATACTAAATATAATTACAATCAATTTATTGTTAAATATCACCATCAATTGAAAAAAATGAATAAATAAAATGACATGATTATAATAATAGAATAAGATTAAGAACATTATTTATACAAATTTGTGTGTAAATATCATCATAAATTTATACAAAAATGACTCATTTATACATTTTATCGTCCTATACATCAAATGTAATAATATAGTCAAAGAAAGTTTTCTGACTATTTATATTGCGTACTATATTTCGCATAAAGCCATTTGCATATAACATAATAAAATAATCAACAAGTGATATTGATTAGGATAAAAAAACACACGCTTTACATTATATGTAGAAGAGGTATAAAAACATTAACAATAATACATACAATAAACATTAACAAACATTAACAATAATAATCTTTTATATAAGATTGTTTTAAAAAAGAGAGAATGTCAATTCATTAAAAAATAATTAATGAATATAGTGTATGTATGTGTATGTACCTGTTATTAAAAGAAACTGTGACATAAAACTATTTCCCCCTAATTTATTCAAATGAACTATAAAAATAAAAAGAAGATATAAATTCACACACGTGCATGTGTCCTACTTTATTTTATCGATTTTTTAATGGTGAATGTCAGCGTCCTAAACAATATAATTGCACGCGACGTTTTCACACAAAACGTGAGAAACCTAAGAGAAGTTTCTTCAAGGATTTCTGCAACGTATTAACAGTAGTAAGAAGTACAATAAAAATTTACATCCAACTGTGATTAATTTCTAACCTTTTTTAAACAAAAATATTAATTAAATTTATATTCTAGCGTAATTAGTATGGAACTTTTTTGTTAGAATTCTCTGAAAAACAGACTTGTGGTCTATTTAAAAAATTGATAACGCAAATACTGTAAGCTACTGTCGACGATCGTAAACAGCTGTAGGTCACTACTTACGACATTATTCGGATAGAGGTTTGACCAATCAGGTGATTATGTGCTCATGCAAGGAGAAGAAAACTATCCCATTATTACACTAGCTACAAACTCGGACAAAAATATCTACTTGCTAAATATCGCTTGTTATTTATAGACTTCAATTTATTAAATCAATATTTTCTTGAAATTTATTAAATACTTTTTTATAACAATATATTACTGCAAAAACATCTTTCTCTCTCTCTCTCT
>NW_012130086.1:2774956-2782330 GCF_000143395.1 Atta cephalotes
TTTATTTATTATATATATATATATATATATATATATATATATATATAGTATAATTTAAATATATTATTATAAAAAGTATTATTATAGAGAATATCGTTCATATTCATATTCTAATTATACTCTGAATCTGAATTTTCATGTATACTATTTGCATAAGTCGTTTGGTAACAAAATGCCTTACTCATTTCGTAATTCATTTCTACCTATACTTTACCATGCGCGCACATACACTTGCATTAATAAATAACTACTGTTATAAACCAAAGCAACGAGTCATATATCTTCGAGGGTATTTCGAGGGAAAAATAAGAAATCTCGACAAGGTTACCTAAGTAAGAAAAACGCATATATATGTATATATAATTTATTAATTTTATTAAAAATATATAAAAGAATAAGGAATCGCATGCTTGTACTTATTTAGAACATGAGTCGATTGTCAAGCCATTTTTTTGCGACAGAGGCGATCAAAAGTGCGGTTTCACCTTGAAGTGTTGCTAGGGTTGGAAGTTTCCGAACAGGTTCCCTAGACAGGTAGAACTCCGATAATATTCCACCCTTCGGTAGACTTAAGCATGCGCAACGTTCGCAATGGTCAGCGTTATTGAGTGACCGGTCGCGTGAAGATATATGTGCAACTTGGCCTGTAGGGTCTATACGCGGTCGATTCTAAGGACATTGTCCAGTCTCTGAACTCCCCTGCGAGCTAGAGTCAGTAATGCCGCGGCTATACTCAGTGAACGGTCACGACGTTTTCCTCGGTCTTTCGCGGGCAACAAAATCGCCGGTTTGGCGCCAGTTTTGATATAGTACGTATTAATGTAAACCGATTGTGAGAGGAATTGAAGTCAATATAATTTCGAAGAGTTTTAATTTCAATATTATGAACACGCGAACACTTTCTGCACTTATTTGTAATAAAACACACGAGTATGTAAGATATTTTCTTGTTTATAACTTGAAAAATTAAAATAATGTGCGTCTGATAATGATAAAAATAAAAGCTGTTTTCAAACGAGTTGGTAAGTAATATACATATGTATAATATTGCGCTCATCATATCTTATCACACTCTTAATTAAATTTACAAAAATTTTCGTATTTTAGTATTTTTATCAGGATTAATAAAAAACTTCTTCTCACCATGATTTCTCACCGTGAATTATCGCAAAACTGCTGTTCATATTTCACAATTAAACAATCTTGCTTATAGACTCTCGTGACTTCATCAGTGAATAATTAAAAATATAATTACGCTACGTTCATGTTTCAGTTACTATGTCATGTTCTCACTTAGCAAATACGGGCAATCAATGAACGATCAATAGACTAAACTTCTAAGATTTGAGATAATACCTTTGAAAATTTTCATGGCACAATTATCTCCTTTTGCATAATATAAACTCATAACGAATAAAATCATTCAAATAAAATGTAATCTTTATACTTTTGAAGGGGAGCGCTCGAAAAATTAAACACGACACGCAATTTTAATTCTCTTCGACCAATTCATCATGTCCGCCACAATATCGGACGTCTGAAGAAATCAAAAGGATGCCGGCTGGTATTTCGACTTTGGCGCCGTCGACGAATGCGGAATCTTTCGATTATGAAGCGAAGGATCCGCCGGCCTTTACAATTTTACAGAAGGATGGCTTGGACTCGAGTCTGCCTCTTTTACATATCAACGAAGACGATGAGATGAATGCGCAACTTATCAACTTAGAAAACATGAAGAACGCAATGAAGAATAACTTCTGTAATCGCAGACGTATCAGCAAATCCAATGAACATCTGGTCTTGGCTAGTCTACAATCGAATCAAGCCAATCCTCTGAAGAAAAAACATCAAAGTAGAAGTCAAGATAGCTTAACGTTAGTTGAGGACAGACCACCTACGGTTAAACCTAGCATTGTCTTATCAACGGAAGATTTCAATGAGGTGTTGAATGCGAAATTGAAAAAAATCCAAGAGCAAGTCGAGGCCGAGCAAGGCCGCAAGTCGCCTAAGAAATCGATCCTACCGCAGAAGAAGCCCTTCATCACGACCGTGAAGACGGGAGAATTTCTAATGCCGCCACCGGAAGTGGCGGCCTTGCTCGGCATAGCGCCCAGCGGAAAGAACGAGGAGGAGGAGACCGTAGACGGATGTCCTCTGAAGAGCAGATTCAAATCACTGGTATCGCTAGCCAAGAGACCGGAGGTACGTCATAATAGTCATAATGCCAGATGTCCAGCCGCCCTAAAGGCCACCGTAGATTTTTCCCTCGGTATGATGAACGCCACCACCATCGCTACCGCCTCAACCTTAAACGAGCAGGCAAGAAGGTTCAAGAGGAGTGAACTGACGTAAGTGATGCTGAGGTGACGAAGCACAATCGTGTTATAAACGCCGTTCATTTGGCATATCGGTATAATTGTCTCCCTACAATCAGGGGCGATTTACAGAAAGAAAGAGAAGAAAGAGAGAGAGAAAAAAATCTGCCATGATGTTTTGTTCACAAGAATCTCTATAATACTAAGAAAAATATTGTATTCACAGAAATATTTGTTGATTTTTTTAAAAAATTGTATGTTACATGAAATAGGACTGTCATTTCTAGTACTTTCTACTTAATCATTACTAGGGACATTTAATAATTATTAATTTCAAATCACGAAAAATCATCAGCTCCTATTTCCATTAAATTTGTTTTGTATCGTTCAAAGTGACGATATAAAAATTTTACATTATAAATATTTTTATGAATGTAAATCGCAATATGTATTTTACTTTAATTTTACATTCTCAAACATTAAATATTTACGAAAAAGATAGACATTGCTGGGACATAATCGATCGGTCTACTAAGCAACTTATAAAAAGAGCTTATCGCTGACATATTTCAAATTTAAAAGCGTGAAAGGTGTCTTTGTTCTAAAAAGAAAAATACGAATTATGAATTCAATTAAATAAAAATAATGAGAGGCATGCCGAGAATAAGAAAAAAAATGTAAGAAGAGCGGGAATTGTTTTTCTAGCAGATTCCCGCAGACGCCGCGAGCTTTACCAAAAAAGTTGGAACCGATCAAGGGCATGATGAATATGCTGCCAAGACTTCGCGGGTAACGAAAACACCTTACAAGTGGCACCACACTTATCACTGATCTTTTAGTCGATAGCAGCTGCTTTTTCCCTGCTTTTTTTCTTCTCGTCGATCTGATTTATTCTCGTGCGCTTGTGGTCGTGTTCGAATTTCTCTTTAGGCTGTCGTCGCTCTTAGTGCACCCCATTCTTGACTATCCATAGAATAGAAATCGTGTTCGTCAAGAATGAGATTAAATGGCTATTTCTCCAGCAATAACTCTAAAATGTCACTTTAGGATCCATTGGATTTAAACGTATATTTCAAATTATGACATCGTAAACATATTCTCGTGATATTTTATTGCTATGCGATTAAAACGCATGCCTCATTAAGTACAAATAGTACAAAATAAATGTATCACGAATATAATCTTTATTACAGATAATTTAAATTGTTTTTTCTACATTATAATTTGCTGCGTAGTGATGCGCATATTATTTATTATACCTATTTTGTATTACACAAAATGATATACATATAATTATTTTATCATGTATATGAATATACATGATATGTACACACAGAATTATTTTTAACTCAATTATATAGAAAATTTGAAATTATTTCATCGACTATTATCGATTATTAAATTATTATTAATTATATACATACATATTATAAATCTTTAAATATTAAAATAAAATATAATTAATAATAATTTTGATAATAATTGACGAAATAATTTAAAATTTTTTATATAATTTAACTTAAATATTATGTTTCAATTGGAAGAAAATTGGTGAAATAAATTAAAAATGAACTATATAATATAACTTGAACTATAACTATTTAACTTGAAATAGTCATAAAAAATTAATTATATGACAATTACAGCTTTAAGATTATTATAGCTTTATATATCTAATTTTAAAAATATAAATTATTTTGCAAAGTTTGTCGATGTTTGCCTAAAAGCGACGGATTTCGTAATAATAATTATTATTACTCAATATATTCAGCTGAGCTTTTTTAAATTTATTTAGTATTATTAAAAATAAATCTTATTGTAAATACAATATTATTTTACAGCGATCAATCGGTTCCTTTCGGGAATATTATGTTTGACCGCCGAGTGGTTCGAGGAAGCACATGCGCTTCCATTCCTACTCTTGTAAGCACCTCACTAATTTTTCGAAACAAAAAATCAATTTAATATATTTCTCATAAAATTCGTATTTATCTAGATCGATGGAGAACAATCGATAGCAAGGAGGCAAGCGGAAGCAAGACGAAGACATTTGGCGAGGAAACGTGCTCAAATGCAAACTTGCAGAGCGCTCGTCGCTAGATCAGGTTCGCCTCCTCCGGTTGCTGGAAGAAAACACGAACCGGTGCAAACGGAAATTTTTCTCGAAGAGGTTAATTAAATTTATTTTTTATTTAATTATTGACTTTATTTAATTATCGACTAATTATTACTTTTCATGAAGGTAAGCGAAGTTTGTGTCAAATTTTTAACTGAACATATTGTACATTCAAGCTGCTCGAGAAACCAGACGAATCCGAAGTAGCCACACAGACTTACTTCTTGGAAAAACCAGTACTACCAATATATTATGTAGGCAAAGTTGGTCAAGACGCTTGCACGCAAATCGAACCCGGGGAAGTACGTGCTCTTAATATTTTATCATAATAGATTATGGTGTTTCACATTATGATCAGATCGATCTATAGAATAAATGTTATACTTGATATTTCCAGCTCTTCGACTACGACACTGAAGTCCAACCGATTTTGGAAGTGTTGGTAGGCAAGACTATTGAACAAGCCCTAATCGAGGTCCTGGAAGAAGAGGAAATCTCTGCTCTTAAGGAGCAGCAAAGAAGATTCCTCGAATTGCGCATGGCTGAGAAAGCTGAAGAACAACGATTAGCGGAAGAAGATAGAAGACGTAGAGAGGAGAAGGTATCGATTTTCTATTTTTGATCTTTTAATATTTCGCTACTTTTAAGTTCTCTATTTATTTGTTTTATGTTATTATAAATAAAGAATGAGAAAATATTTAAAATGTAAAAAAGCAAATTAATTTCCAATCTGCAGGAGCAACGCCTAAAGCAACAAGAAAAGGCGATGAAAGCTCAACAGGAGATCGAAGAACGAGTCGCGGCTGCAGTATTGTTAACAGGATATATCGCCGAACTTTTACCTGCGGTTCTAGAGAGTCTGAAGATGTCTGGCTATTTACTGGATGAGATTAAGGCTGGTTCGTGAGAAATGATTTATTCAAATTTAATAATCATAAAAATTCCTTAATTTTTATCAATTTTATCTTTTTAAGTTTTTGTTCGTTTTTTTCCTTCTCCCCATCTCAATCATCTTGCTCTTTATTTAGATAATAATGTGCCATAAATATGACTTTCAGATGTTGAAGAAGGTTTCATGCCGTGGTTAATGAAAGAAGTCAAAAAAGAAATGGGTAACATGATTGAAAGCAGAGAATTGTTAATGGGTAAGGCTGAACTTTGGAAAAGTAAAGTTTTTTAAAAACTATTCATACTTTTTCAAATTTTATAATATATTTTAAAAAATCGAACATAAAATAAAAAAGAGATTTATCTTTATAATGATTTTCAATGAGCAATGTATATGCAAATGTACAATGGTCATTTTACAGAAATTATTAAAGAAATCTTGGAGAACCGCGCGCAAACATACAGGCAGCTTGGTGAAGAATACAATATTACTTCAAGAAATAAGAAATTAGCAGACGAATATAATTTGGAAGAAGGTGAAACTGATAGCAATTTCGTGAATTACCGTGAGTCACCCGTGGCAGAAAATCATGCAATTTAGCGTGATAATTTGTTGGTACGATATTCAGTATATGTTTACAACATAAACATTTAAAATGTATGATTTATTTTGACAGATCAAAATTAAAATCTCAGCAAAATTTTATTCAATAATTAAAACAAAATTAAAATAAAATTAAAATATGAATGAGTAACCAAAGATATAGAAAATAAAAATTATTATTGGATCATAAATATTTATGTTATAATATATAGTTAGATAGTTTGAAGGTAATTTTTTGATAATTTTTGTTATCGTTAACTGTATTATCGTGCGGTTTTCAGGACTTAATGATGTTAGAAAATGAGCAAAACGTAGTTAACTTTTGGATAACAGGATTTACCTTAACCAGTACAAAAGCAATATCCGAATCCGGTACCTTCTACATTAAGCAGTATACACAGCTGTGCAACAAATCCATCTCCTTCGTTTGCACCCTCTGACAGGTCACCGCAGCGCTCGCGATCCCTATCGCAAACAGTAACCGCCGAAAGAACGAGAAAGGCCTATCAGAAATTAATTATCGATTCTCGAAATCAACGCGGTATAATCTCTCTCGCTGACATAAAAAAGATGCAGAGATAAAAATAAGCTTTGCCAAAATCAATTTTTATCCCAAACTTACTAAAGATTTTTTTCTATGCTGAGATCTTAATACATATTATAATATAATATTATAATATAATATTATAATATAATATGTATTACAACATTGTAAAAGAAAAATATTTTTTATGCAATATTAATGTAACATATATGAAAATATAATTTGTCATTTATCTGTTTAGATTAACATTGAAACGCTGCACAATGCTTTCAAGAATAAGAAGCCGATTACATTCTAAGACACAACATTCTAATTTATAATTTATTCATGTAATTCCGAATTCAAAAATTCAAGTACATATTAAATAAATAAGAGAACATAAAAAGAGTTTAATATATTTTTTATTATTAAAAATTACTTCCATTTGCCGAATTAGAATATTTCCATTTTTTAATAATAACTTACGATTTTAGATGAGATATGTCCCTTAAATCAGTTGTTTTAAAATTCGTTTCTAATTCTTATGGATTATTGTACTAATCCACACTGAAGAGCTAACACAGCTGAGACTACTTCTTTTACGTCGAAAGTGACAAATGTTATGTCACTAAAACGGGATGTGTTTTTACACCCGCTATTTAGTTAGATCAGACTATTATTTCGTGTAATAGAGACTTCAAAGAAGCGTATGTGCATGTAAATTAAATTGCATTGAAAAAAATAATTAAAGGATCTTTTAATAGGATCTATTAAAACATGAAGAAACTTAAGTATATTAAGTATATTAAATAAGGAAAGAAGAAAAAAATATGTATGTAATTCTATTAACACTCCCCCCCCCCCACACACACACACACACACACACACACACACACACACACACACACACACACACACACACTACTAC
>NW_012130086.1:2782891-2786086 GCF_000143395.1 Atta cephalotes
CACATTTCTTGCATATACGTACTTATTCGCAAATATAACATTTTTAAAAATATGTTAATCATTAATATCAGTGCGCTTTTGTATTCACACATTTGAGATATGATATACACTGAACATCAGAGATCATTTTTGAGATTCACCCTTAAACACGATCATAGGCCACCGATACACCGCTAGAGTAAAAAAACCTGTCCGTTCCAATCAGGATTAGACCGATCGTAATGGGATGAGGTTTCACGCTGAATTGAGATCGGCACAGTTTTAAAAAGCCACCCACCCTCTTTAACTAAGCCCTCGCGGGTGAGGGGTAGAATCGGAGTGAGACAAGGGGACATATTGTATTGGATTAAATTAAGCAGGGGGACTGCTTTCTCGTACTGTGCATTATATGCACAAAAATTGTGTGCCAAGTGAATCGTGTTTTTCGAGGAGAGGAAGAGGAGACGGTCTACCACATGCTGAACGAAGAGGGGTAAGAGTTGTCCAATGCACCAGGACTGGTATACCACGAGGGCTCCGACATTATTTTGTCATGTGACCCGTGTCATCTGCACCTTCACGTGATTTTTTCTCGCTGCGAATACGACACGTGCAAATTTAAGAACACCTACTGTAAAAATATGAGTCAACGTAATTTTTCGAACAAGACATATTTTTCTTTTCTAATTTACGGTTTTTACATCAATATGCGGTACATATCTTTAAAATTTATTATATCTTTGTGTAATTCTATATTTTATAAAAATATAAAATAACCGCTGGCTATTGGCTTGAGTGAAAACGAGACACTATTGTATTTTAATATTTACCCATGGACAATCATGTGAATTGGATTGACTCTTAAAATCAAGTAAATAGTTCCTAATGGTTAAATACTGCCTCAAACGCGGGGCGCGTGATCGGGATGGAGAATATCTGTGGGGTATTCGGTGGTCACGTGTCGTGTTACATGCACTCTGCGGGACACGAGCAATATGTCGATGTGGCACGTGAACAGCGGAAGTGCACTTTGACTTCTCTTGCATGGAATGTAATGTAGAAAAATTTGCAAAGTTTTTTAAAAATAAATCAATTACATTAATTTAAATTACTAAAATAAAAATGTTCTCCGTATATAAAATTTTTTATAAGAATTAGATATACAAAATTAGATATAAAATTAGATACCGAATTAGATATACTTATTATATTTAATTATCATTAATTTACAAGTATAGTAATTGTTAATAAGTCGTGATTGTAATAATTGTTCCAGCACATTTTCATTTCAAAATATAATATAAATTCAATATAATTCAATATAAATAAAACGAAAATATTAAATTGAATTTAAAAATACTATAGAAGACAATTCTTGATAATCTTTAGATAACTGTTGTTTATCTGGTTAAATTCGCTAAATTATTCAGCCTAGCTAGCGCGATTCGCAGAGAATATTAATAATACATAAGCCACAGTCTCGTTGGAAGCAGCATTAGACTTTTGACACTTGCAGAACCAAGACGAATCATCTTTATGACCACCTCCCGCAAAGGATCATAATTCAGAATGCAGTAAAGGGACACAGAACAATGAAATTGGTTCCGTCTCCCCGTGGCAAAAGATTCCAAGTGCACGCACATCTCCCATTAGCGACATTGCGTTTACGTACTTTCATGCAAATGTATGCAAAATGTATTTATCGATAACGACGATATAATATAGAAAGTTCATAATATTAATACATTATATCAATTTGCTATATTTCATGGATTACGAAATAATATAATTTTCTTTTTTAAATCTCAATATTTATTTGCGAAAGAAATATACGTATCGCTGAGTACTATTCAAAGTTTAATATCAAATAATAATAATAATAATAATCACATAATAATTATAATAATATAATTCAAGGAATCTGTATTGTATAATATTAATAATGTTATTTATTATTAAAAATATATCATCCCCAAAAAATATTATATATTCATAATTGATTACTTTCTAAAATTAATTCTGTTTCTCTTTATCAGAATCTTTTCTATGTTTAATATATAAAAAGAAATGTCCTAGTTAGAACTGAACAGTATGTATCTTTGAGTACAAGGCCAAAATGCACTTGCAGTCTCCTCGTGTATCGTCACACCGGGTGCTTGGTGCACGGCTTGGTGCGCGAATACAAGATCGCGGAGGGGTGTTTCCGCGTAGGCTTATTTTGAACATCCCACCCATAAGGGTGCAGCGATAATACGTAGATGATAATCGCGATATTAATATCGCATTGGGAAGCGCACACATGCGTGCAAGGGGCCCATTGGTCACGGCGGAACACTTGCTCGCTTGCTGGCTCCGCGGTTTTTGTCTGAATTGCACCCTGATTTTAGAAAGAGACGATCAGAGGGAACGACCCTCCATTGCGAAGCGACAAACAAAATTTATCAGGAAACTGCGAGAAAGGTAAGTAGGTAAATAATATTATTAATATTCTATATGATAATTTGTTTAAGAAATTATTGCAAGTTATAATTAATTTACTGAACTATATTAATTATTAAATTATTTTATACTTAGGTTAATTATTACATTGATAATAAAAAGATTCTAACAGAGATAAATATAATAAATATCAGAATATTCAATAATGAATATTTCTTATGTAATCAAATTTCGTACTCTATATTTTCCTAAATAGCTATGCCTTTACTAGCAAGGTACACAAATCTTTCATACTTCTGTTTTCTGCTCACGAATCGTGCAGAGGAAACACTTGCCGTGTACATTTTAGGGCGCGATAAAATGGTGAAACACTCGTGCTCGAATTTCCAGCGATCAGGGAGGGGTTGGTACAGGGGATGGTGCGGCTTGTGAACACTCGTGTCATTCCCTGTTCCGACATCATATACGCGGATGAATCACGTCATTCATGAAAGAGGTATACAGCCTGAAGGAACCATGCCCCTTTTCTGGTTTCGAATCAGACTAGTAAGTTATGTGGAGCTTCGAAAGCACGTATCTTAAGAATTCACGAGCGATTATTAAATTAAATTTAAAATCGAGCGATTCATAAAGTGAAACTAAATACAAAATCAAATGTGTGTGTGTGTGTGTGTGTGTGTGTGTGTGTGTGTGTGTGTGTGTGTGTGTGTGTGTGTGTGTGTGTGTGTGTGTGTGTGTGTGTGTTAGTTAGTTAGTTTATTTATTATTATATTAATT
>NW_012130086.1:2786237-2793899 GCF_000143395.1 Atta cephalotes
AAATTCGTTTTTATTATATCATTTTTTAAATAAAAAATTAATGCAAAATTTACTGCTTTGGGATTTGTAGCAATATTCAATTGTGCATATTCGATATTCTTAATCACATAAGTGATTAATCTTATCTCTAAAACGATAAATACATCGTGTTCGCGAAAAGCGTTTTGAGATGATCTATTGCATATAAAAAAAAAGGAAGAAAGAAGGAGAAAGAGAAAGAAAGAGAGAGAGAGACATGAATTAACAAGATAGCACCGATTATTAGGTATATCAAGATCAACGGACGATTAGACAAATCCGAACGATATCGCGCCTACGCGATCAACGGCTCGGACCACCGAGAAGAATAAGCCACTTAATTTCCTAATCAACCGTTGATTCAGATGCACCTTTCGGTCGATCCCTCGCATTGGTAGTATGGAGACGCGTAGTGGCCGCAGCTGAGCCAAACAATGTCTTTTCACATGAGGCTTTTATAGCCCTATTGAGTACTGAAGGTCCGCTTTTACCCTGCCGATCTGCGAATTGCACTCTTCGTTGCGTCTTCATCAATATCGCGACAACTATACTTTGCAATAATATGATGAAAATCAAAATGTTGGTTATTAGTTACAATTACATTAATACAAGAATATCTTGCAGTATCTTGCAATGCAATTTACATTTAAATTAATTTTATTAATAAACATTGTATATTTGTATATATATGTGTGTATATATATATATATATATATTTCAATTTTTAATTATTGCTTCTTTATTGGCAATGTATAAGATCTATAACCACCACCTGTACCACGTGAAGAAAATAGAAAATTCCTTGCAGCAAGCAGAAAATCCCCAAAAAAATGAACCTACGACCAGTTAGCTCCTCCCATTCCATAATTCCACCAACATGATTCGCAAGCTACCGAAGGGCCTGTCTACTGCCGGCCCTAAATACAATTACGTGTCTACTTATACAGAGAAGGATAGAGGGGAGAACACACTGACCAAAATCAGGCACCACCTCCAGTACAGATTTAAAGCATGCATGAAATGTGCTTCTAGTTAGTTGATATCTTAACTTCACATCATGCGGACCATTAACGTACAACAATTCAAGATGCACCTTGAAAAAACTTGGTATTGCGACAATAAATATATGCGGATGTTTGCAAAACTGTGTGACATATTATAGTTTAATTTCATTAAATATTTTTAATATAATTAGAAAAAATTCTGCGTTTCTTGAAGTTTAAAGAAAACTGATCGAAGAAGAACTAGAGTTTGTGAAAAGAATTTCAAAGTGGAGTAGTGTTTCTTAGAATAATTGTTCTACACAAACTTTTAACAGAAACGTGCAAGTGATGTATCCTATAGTATCGGAATGCGAAATGATAACTAAAAGAAGTAAAGAATCAGAAAAAAATTTATCTCAAAAATATCAAATACAAAATCACTTAACGCAAGAATATGTTAATCTACCCATGATCGGAAGACCAAATTTCTTTATGAGCAGACCATTCGTTCGAGCCGCTGGACTTCTTAAAGGAAACTCCACGACGGAAATGATTCCTGTCAGTACATTGTCTGAAGGAAATATATCAATCATTCAATATGTATGTAATAAACATTCTATTTTATTTAGAACTAAATTTATGTTTTGAAAGTCTTGTTTTAACAAAATATTTTCGCATTCAACGTTCGTAATGAAAGTGATTTCAATGCATACGTTAATCCTCTTGTAATTAACAGCATCATCTTGTAATTAAAAAGTTTTTTTTACTATTTTAAAAATGATTTGTTAAATGAAGAATCTATCAATATGTCTGTTCTTTTTAGTTTAAAGTTCTTGCACGCTTCATCTTTCTTCCTTTTCTCTCCACGTTGGAAAAAAAAAAGATAAACCGTATAAAATATTCAGCTAAAAAGAACAGGCCTTATATTTATATACTCGATATGTATCGATATGTACACGATCTGCCTTTTTAAATCAAGTAGAAGTATTATATACGCGGGCTGTGTTTCAAAATTTAATACTAGTATTAAAAATCTGTAGTTTACGTGCACATGCATAGATTTTTAGTATTAGCAGTAAATTTGGCAGAAACGCAACGTCAGTGTTTAATACTATACATTTCTATCTTCAGATTCTTAAGTATAATTGATTCGCACAGATCCCAAATTTATCTCGAATTTAATTTTAAAGTAAACGTTATAAACACTCATTTCTAGACAGTTAAAATAGAATCTCTCATAAGATTTCAATTTTAATTGAAAATTTATTCAATATTAATGTTCTAGAGTGTCATTGAAATTATTGATGTTGGTGGTCGTCTTCACTGTCTCAATGGATCTATAAGTCCATCTTGCTGGTTGAAAATCATCACCTTGGCGACAGATTTTCAAAACTACAATGTTCTGCTAATGATTAGCAATGACGGACTCGTATTAAAAGCAATAAAAGATATAGCAGTAGGAGAACCGTTATTAATGTGGTTTGAAGATTGTATTTTGACTATGTTAAACATACCATTTTTAACACCGATCAATTGTAATATTCAAGGTAGGAGAAAAATTTCTGTAAGCTAATTTAATTTTTTCATGTGATTTTTCATGTCATTGGTAAACTTATTAATTTTAATCTTCGTTAGTTTTTCTACTTAAACATTATCCTTAATAATTTTATAACTAATTTTTTATTATTAATAATTCCTACTAGTTATAAGATTATTATCTGGAGAGACATTGTGGTCTCCATTATTTCGGCGCTAAGCTACACGCAGCGACACTATCGTTGCTACTTTATTTACGCGAACTGGCGAGTTGTGAGATTATGTTTACAAAAATGCAATTTACAAGTATATAAGTATTACAACTTACTAGAGATTTTAATTAAGTTATCCGTTACTATCTATTACATGGAGAAATTAAACTATAGATTAATTTATAAAATTTACAAGATATACGATTTAATTTATAAGAATGTGTGTACGTATATTAAATTTATATATAGTATCAAATTTAACCTAAATTAAGTTACAGCTATAAATTAAACTTTTATTAAACAAGATTAAACACTGATTTCTAATTAATGCTAATATAAAATTAATTACAATGCAGTAGATTTTTCATTATTATTTTAAAAATTTAATTATTTCACTATTATTATCTTAGGTTAAGAAACAAAATTGATTAGAAAATTGATTAAGAAATTGCTTAGGAAATAAAAATTGATTAGGAAATGAAAAATAAAAATGCTATTAATAAAAATTTTTTTAGTCGATCATATAAACAGTCTAGCACAATTGATGTAAGTTAGTGATAGCGTTTCCTTCATTTTAATTTATTATTATTGTATTATATCTCACCATTAATTGTCAAGATTGTAATTAAGTTACAACATATGAAAGTAATGCAAAATAAGAAATATAAAAATTAAATAAGCTTATTAATAAAATTTATTAATAGAAGGTTATTTGAATAATTACAGGTCAAGTTTACACGTGCCATAATTGCAACAGCTGCTTTGATCATCCAAATCCTCTAAAGCTACATTTAGCATTGGATTGCAATCGAATGGACAATAGTTACATTTGGATGCTTCTGGCGAATAAGATCATTAATTCCCCGAGAACGGATTTATCCTTCAGCCAGAATCCAAGAACAAGTTTCACATTTGAGTTAAAACCCTTGCCTATTTCTAGACCAACTGATATTCCAACATATCCAGTGCAAACAATTGACACTACCATTCGCTCGTTAAGAAATGATTCGCCATCCTCATCGAATCAATTATCATCCATATCCTCAAATGGTCCCTCACCGATACCTCCATATTCTTCAGTAAAATCTCCAACGATAGAAGTTTTACCGAGCTCATCGACCTACGAATCACCCATCGAACACATAACAGAGAGAAATCGTTATTTGACTTTGAGGCCTTACGAAACTCTGATGCATCGAGATATCTACAGAAATAGTTTCATGTCCTATATGCGTCCCAGCATACAAACAGAATCCAAGAAGGATCCCGCGGAAGTGGAGACAATCGCCAGCGACATGGGCAAGTGCGGTGCTGGATACAGATGTATATTTTGCAATAAAATATACTCGAGAAAATATGGATTGCGAATCCACATTAGGACACACACAGGTTACAAGCCTCTGAAATGTGATTTTTGCCATCACAAATTCGGAGATCCCAGTAATCTGAACAAACATGTAAGATTGCACGCAACAGGAGAGAGTCGTTATAAATGCAATATGTGCGATAAAATCTTGGTCAGAAGGAGAGACTTGGAGAGACACATAAATTCCTGGCACTCGCAAAACGCTAATGTTTCCAATGCTGAGATCAATGACAGGGATTAGAAAAAAGCCAAGATTATTAAACAATGAATGTCTAAACAGCGTCTCTTTAATGAGTATCGTGATTTCTTATTTTGGAATTAAATATATATGATCTGATTTTGTTTTTAACACAATAGAACCTTTTTCCATTCAAAATTTTTAGTGTCGTATATACGTGGACAAATTCGGGTATCGAACTCAGATCTTTCACAGACAACTGCTTAGTGACCTTATGCCCACAATCTTTGTTAGGTGATTTAGGCTTTATCATGATGCTAAAAAAATGTCATTGTCTGTGATAAATAGATTATTTAGAAAAAAACCGATAATCGTAAACAATGACATTTTCCCTAATTCTGAACCAATTATAAATATTAAGATGTTAAATAGAAGGATGTGTTATTTTGAAACTAATTTAAGAAATAATATCGTTCCTCGCTATTTCTTAACAATTCAGAAGAACTATTAAACTTTCAACATTTAAAATTTCTCAGTTATAAATAATGTAAATTTAATAATTATAAATATATATTTTTATAGCTTAAATCAAATTATAAATAACCTATTTGTGAATATAGCTTTATACGCATGTTAAATCGATTTTTCTAGTACAGATTTCAATAAAAACTAATTTATGTATTTTATTGTAAAATTGTTGTTGTTAAAAATAAAAACTTATGTACATCAAAAAAAATTTTTAAATGTTTTAAATATATTTTTTTGTATCATTTTATGTTTATATTTGATGATAATTCTTAATTATTTATAAGAGTGAGAGATTATAAAGTTCATAGTAAGTAAAGCCATTGCACAAGAATCAACGGAATATTTTTTTCACTTTCGATATTACATGCTGATTTTTTACAAGTAATCTAAAATTGAAATTCGAATATAACCAGACAAATGATTTTTGTGACGTAGCTATTATATTTGGATAGAAAACTTTTGCTAAAGTATTTAAAAATTATTTAGATACAAATATGAAAATAATTATAAAGAATTCAAGATCATTGCTAAAACATCAAAATTGTACAATATTATCCATTATGCTTGAGCGTTCTACAATATTATTTTCAAATTTATCTAGTTTATTAAATTATTAAATTAAAATTATTAAATTTTTAGCAAATTATTTTTCCATGTTCCCATTCTTATCGATAAAATATATATACTATAGCTGTAATAGAAAATCGCGAACATCGCTAATTAAGATCATATATTTCGATAAATTCATATAAGTAATTACTTTATGAAAATTTTATTATCCAACGATACTATGATCGCATGAAGTTTACTTGACAAAACTGTCATATTACTGCAATAGTGTATATCTAATGGATTCTTCATCAGAATTTTTATCATTTTGTGTCAGACTAAGAAAAAATTAACAAATCCATCACTGATATACAAAATTAACTTTTGCGTATACATCTATAATAATAATAATAATCATAAAAAAATTCACTCACCAGTCGCTGGCAATATGTAGGCATTCGAATCTACTTCGACGGACTGAAAAAAGAAAGAGATAAGAAGATATTATAAATTATAAGTATTATAAATTATAAGTATTATAAATTATGGTCTACAAAAATACTAAATTTAAATAATTAGAAACATCAAAAAAGACCTTCTACATCAACCTTCAAAATCCTTTGTTTACGATATCAAATATATCGCTTCGATTCTGATTTCACATACAACTTTTGCACAAACTCCAGTCAGCCCATTATAAAAAGATCTGTTCTTTAGCTGAATTTCTTGCATGATTGTATTTTCTCTTTTTCTCTGCAACTTGAAGAGAAAAAGAAGAAAAGTAAACTGTGCAAGAACTTTAGTTAGGATCTGAGCATAAGAATTGTCGTAACACTTACTTAGACTTAAGTTGTAGACGTAAGTAACGCACAAGTTTCACATATGACATACAACTTATTACCATGTCTCCAAGAGACGGCAAATAGTCGTATGTCGTACGCCAAAGCCTATGCGTCTTTTTTAGTTTAGGTCTTTACGTGTTACGACAATTCTTGTGCTCAGACCCTTGGAAGGAACAAACTTTAAATGTAGCAAGTGCAATGAATTTCTGAAGCGATGTCAACGACATCTGTAATACAAACTCTGAATCTCGTTGTCGCTTTATTACGCGCGGTCGACCGGTTGCAGGAACATCTGCGATTTTACTGTACGATATTCGCAGAATCTGATAGAATCTTAAAACGCGGATACAGACAATTACAAGGTGAGCACAGTGATCTTATTGCAAACAAAAAATATAAAACCTCGAATGATAATTTGAATCCACTCGCACTCAAACTATCATCCAGACACAAATGCTAAAAAAATAAGGTTATCCAGGTATTCTGTGTCTATGATGTAACAGCCTTGCCAATGTTACTATGTTAAAAGAAATGTATTTCTTTCTGTAAAAAAAAAATCAATCTTTTCTAGTGTGCCGAAATGTCTAATCTCGCTCGTACATTGCGTCCTTTCTTGAGGTGTATCCGTAATCAGAGTCATCAGAGAAGAACCTATGCAGACGCTGCAGCTGACCAAATGAAACTTACATTTGCTGGTGCTAATCAGGTATGATAGAATGTGATAAAGTATAAGAGCAATTTTCAGCAAGAGACAGTGGATGCTTTTCATTGGATGACGCAAATGTCATTCTATCTTTGTCACTTTCTGAATATCAAGAAAGATAGAATGACTTGTGTCAACTTGTGTCATCAAATGGAAAACACTGAATGTAACACAGTGAATCACTTCATTTTCAATATTAATAAACAACAAGGATGTAATCATTGTATAAAACTGTCTCTTAGAGACAGAAAACAATCGTAGTCATAATTATGCAACAATTAATATGCTCTTTCTTGGTCATCAGGTGTTCTATGATGAAGCTTTAATTCGACAAGTCGATGTACCCTCCTTCTCAGGTTCCTTTGGTATTCTACCAAAGCACGTGCCTACATTAGCAGTTTTGAAGCCTGGTGTAGTTACAATTTACGAAGAAGATGGCTCAACCAAGAAAATTTTTGTTTCTTCTGGTACAATCACCATTAATGAAGATAGCAGTGTACAGGTATATATAAAAATGTGTTCAAAGTAAGAAGTTTCTTCATTGAATTCTACAACAGCTTTTCTTCTATAGATTCTAGCAGAGGAAGCCCATCCAGTAGAAGACCTTGATAATTCGGCAGCAAGAGATATTCTTAATAAAGCTCAACAACAACTTTCTTCAGCAACATCAGATGTAGATAAGGCTGAAGCAGGTATTGCAGTTGAAGTTGCAGAAGCGCTTGTGCAAGCTACACAATAAATGTTATA
>NW_012130086.1:2793919-2808618 GCF_000143395.1 Atta cephalotes
AAGACAGGTAGTTAGTCGAGTTGTAAGTTAGTCAGTAAGACGCTTGTGCGAAGACTACTACAACTAAATAGTTATTAAGTAATGTTAATAGACATATATATATATATATATATATACATATATATATATATATATATATATATATATATATATACTTCGACACGTTAGAAAAAAGACATGTGTTCAACATGTTTATCATAATATTGTTGTATAGTGTAACAACAATAAAAATGTGTTAAATCATGTATTTATTAAAAACATTGTGTCAAATTTTATTTTATATCTATATTTATTAAAATTAATATAGATGCAAAAAGAAGTAGAGGAGAGTTGTTATAGATTCTTTATTGAGTTAGTTTTTATATTTGTTCATTAACAACATAATAAATATGCTGCTATTTACAAGCTATTTAGGTACATTGATTTTTTATTGCAAGTACTTATAACAGCCATAAAAATTTTCACGCTAAAATTGTTAAAAATTAACATTTCTCCAATCTCTTTATTCATTATAATAATGCAACATAACACTAAATTCTAATTAAAACTTAAAACTTAGTATCTTAGTAACGTTATAACAATAACGTTACAAATACTTTGGATGTTTATAAGTATTTGGCATTTCCTGATTAACTGAGGAAATATCAAGTTCTTTTTTAGTAAACGTGCACTAGCAAAAAGCTTTTGCTATAGATATCGCGTAGATGTAAACAATAATAATGTATAATGTTCTTAGGGTTAACGCTATTTGGGAACATACATTCAAAAGTTAAATAAATAATATTCTTAAACATACAACTATTACATCATTTTTATATTTACCATAAATAAAAATTAAAAAAAGAAGTAACGTTAATATGCTGTATATATTGTATTTTTAACGCTCTTAAATTTGTGACAAGTTCTTCAACAATATACATTTATAGACCAACCATACAAGAAACAGCATATTTGTAATTCAGATATCAAAAAATATACTAGCTATCCATTTATACGTTGCACAAAAAATTATTAAACATATATTTATAAAACATTTGTTTATGTCAAAATAACTTATTTATATACAAACAATTGTATATTATTATTTTGCAATTGTTCCTTGCATTCTGTGGATATTGTCAGTTGTTAAATTTTTTTTTAAGTTACCTTTGTGAATTATTTTGAAATTGCAGATATCTTATACAATATATTATTGTATTATAATTATGCAACAGTAATTTTGTATGTATAAACACTTTTGTAAAAAGTCTACATTTGGCACAAAATGTATAGAATATGTTATATATAGAATCTCTTAACAGATTCTGTCAAATATAGCATATATATATATATGTACAGTCGCATATTCTCAATTTGTCTAAATAAAATATTCAAAAGGCAAAAGTTGCCCATATTTAAAGCTATCAGGTGTAAAATCACAAATCTTTTGGGGGATTAGCATAGAGATACAGCATTATTGTTTTGCGTGACTAGTTAAAATTAATAAAGAATATTTGCAAATCACTGATTCCTTGCTACTTGACATTTCATCAAAGATGGTAACAATTTTTCCCTACAACATGCATTTGTAGTATTGCTAGTATTCTTACAACAATTGCTAAATATTTTCTGTAGCTGCTGCAGTGTCTTTAAACAAATTACAACACAGCAAGAATCACAACCACCGGCCTCGGCGTTGCAGGAACATTTACCTTGCAAAGAAGACATAAAGTCGCTTACAAGTTGTACCGTATCTTTTCTCGTTATTTCGCCGACCGGGGTATTTGTGCAACTCTGACAATTTTGTACGTTATCGCATTTACAATCAGTACATTTACATATATCAGCATCTGCAGTAATCTCCTGCAAAACATTTCTATCTTTATTCTTTATGTTATTTGTTTTATGCTCATCATACTCTGCAAGTTTTTGGCATTGTACAATGTCGATGTTTGCTGAATTGTGTTCCGTATTCATTACATTGACGTTTTTTAAATTTTCCGTAGATGGCTGAGTTTCCATTTCTAGTGGATAAGGCTCTGGGCCTACTAGATCTACTAGAGAATGAACTGTAGGAAAAGCATTTAGTTCTGACCAAGATTGTGCTCTCAATGCAGGCGCAGTTGCCAATGCCATCACATCTATCCAAGAGGAAGGTAATTCCTCTTCGGTTGCTATCGCGAGTTCAACGGCTTCGGACTGACTGTTTGTAACTGCATTTGCATGTAAATCCTGACTTGAAACTGCGATAAGAGACTCATTCTGTAAATTCGTATCATCGATGAATGAGAGAGTATCCATTTCGCTCTCGAAAAGGTGGGTTTCGTTCGAGGAACTTATAATATCAGTAATATGACTAGTAATGCAATTGGCACTATATAACGTATTGCTATCAGATAAATCTTCTGCATTTGATTGATTTACGAATACTTCATCAGAAGCAGTAACGGAATTATTTTTAAATTGTTTCATATTATTCGTGAAACTTGTTTCCTCAGAAGAAATATGTGCTATTGCATTTTGTAAACCATCCTGCATAATCTTCTGCCTTAAATTTACTGGGATAGATTGATCCTGTCTAACTATACTGTCACTATGCACTTCCGGTAACGAAATTGACTTGTGCAAATGATTCTGATGTCCAACAACATCCATTAAATTATCATGTTGTACATTTGATTCAGTCATTTGGTTAAATACTTTAAACTTGTGATAATCCTCATTATTGTTAAAAACATTAACTGCCTGTTCGTTAAAATTATCTAAGATATCTGTTGCAAGAAGCGCAATTTCGGTAGTTTCATTCGAATTTTCTTTGTCTTTGGTAGAAATATAACCGAGTTTTGCGTCCAACTTGCGATGCGTCATAATATCTATTACATTAGTAGGAGTTATTTGTTCCGCTGCATTTTTTGCAGATACATATGGCATGTTTCCATCATTTTGCATGAGATCTGTAGATATTGGTATGACAGCATACGATGGTATAGTAGTGTTACTTGCGCTAACTTTTACAAGTTTCAATTGTAATTGAGTTAACCTTTTTTGCTTCTCAACCACATCATCATCCTTGTTATCTTTATGCTTCTGTCATAAATAATTAAAATTTAATTAGATTAATACAAAACATACTAATATTGTTAATATTTCTATGATTAATACTTACTGTATTGTTAGTCATAGTTTTATTATGTGTTTTTATGTGGCTTTTTAAACTGTGAGGAGTAGTAAAACGTCGTTTGCAGTTTTCAAAGGTACAAATATATGGTCGTTCACCTGTATGTGTCCTTTTATGCGTTTTTAAATGGTGCGAAGCTGTAAAGGCCTTTCCGCAACCCTTTTCTCTGCATCTTAAAATAAACAGGAAATGATTAATCCCAAATATTTATAAAAGATCCAATATGTAATAACTTCTAGAAATTAACCAAGTTTTGTAATGTTTTTCTTTTGATTTATTTAATATGTTGATATATAATGATTTGTAATGTTTTTTTTATATTACAGGAAGTATCGAAAAACATACTTGTATGGTCTTTCTTGAGTATGAGTACGTATATGTTTCTTGAGATCGCTTAAAGTAGTGAAGAATTTAACACATCCAGTCTCTTCACAGTTGAATGTATTGCCGCTATGAAGTCTTTGGTGAGCTCTCAGTCTGTAACGGGTATTGAATGCCTTCTTGCAGTCTTTGTGAGTGCATTCAAACGGTTTTACTTTTGTGTGTACTCTAATGTGGATCTTTAGACTGTAGGACGTGAGAAAGGCCTTGCCACAACTCGGCTCTGCACATTTAAATCGATACTCGCCTGAAAGTTTTGAGAATTCCCTCCACATAAAAAGATTGCAGGTCTATCTATCTCTTGCAGTATCTGAAAGCCATGCAGGTCAAAGCGTTCCCTTTATACCAGCATTGATGAATTAATAATATCAGTTGCAAAGCAGAATTATATAAATATAGATTTCATTGCTAATGTCACCACAAGGAAATATGGCTGTGAAACTTACCTGGATTCTTTCATCCATGGAATATGCAAAAACAAAAGCACATATAATTTGTTAGTATAGCAGATGGAACAAACTGTATATTGGACAAGCCCAAAATGCAAAGCATAATGTTCTTTTTTTAATGATATAGGTCAGACAGATGAGGCAACATACACAACAGTATAATGAAAATTCAAGATAATTATTCTAAATAAGATGAAAGATTTTAAAGATATTAATATAAAATATAAAAGATAATATAAGATATAAAATATAAAAGTAGTTATACATTCATGATCATTTTTACTATCAAGTTATATTTTTTTACTTATATGTTAGAAATGACTTATATGTTAAAGACATTGTCTATCACTAAAAAATTCTCTATTCTAATTTTATCACATTATTATTAAAAATCCTATATTTTTATTCCTAATAAAAAATTATTCTTAGAAATTTACCTTTATGTGTTTTCATATGAGTACGCAAATTTCCAATGGTACTGTATGTCCTGGTACAGCCTTCGTATTGGCAATTATAACGATTGATATGTTTCTGATTAATATCTGGATCCATACTTTCAATCGTAACAGTTTTATGAGAGGTTGCATGATCTTCAAGTAATACATCATCTTGATCTTGATGAATTCGCATATAAATTTCATCTGGATTGATGGTATGATGAATATGCCTGTAAATGTTAATACATATTTTCAATATATGTATTTATATATATTTATATATGTTTATATATATAAAAAATTCTAAAAAAATTTTCATATTTCTATGAGAATAAATAATTTTTGTGTGCTATTTTTCCATGAAGTTGATAGTACTTGAACAAAAAATTATTAAAAACTAATATTCAGCGATATTTAATAATTAATATTTTGTTAACTATTGTAAAAATTGTAAAATGGTAGAGGACTTTTCGACTCAGTTTAGTCTGCTCTACCGGCATACGAAATATTTGATGATCACCCTGTGTGTGTGTGTGTGGTGGGGGTGGGGGGGTGTGTGCGCGCGCGCGCGTGCGTGTATATGAACATTTTTTTTATGTTTATTAGATTTTTATCAGATTTTTATCAGATTTTAACATTATTTAAATAATATTTCTCGTGCTAAATATAAAAATTCAAATGAGAATAATTATATTGACATTATTATTTTCTGACTTTACAATCTCATTGATATACAAAATAACAAATATCTGCATGTGCCAATTTTTTACTATATATTTTGCTAGTAGGTTAAGTATATGTAATAGAATAGTATGAGTATGTTTGCTATACATAGATATCAAAATTAAATTTGTAACAAATATAGCATATGATTTCAATGCAATAAGAAAATGCAATTGTGTCAAATTGTAAATAATATTATAATATATATACAAATAATATTCCTACAAATAATTTTTATAATAAAAGTACAATAATCATAAAATAAAAAAAATAATAAAAAATACATAATTATTTGTAGTTTATTGCCTGTTCTAGGACTACAAATTGTCAACAAATAAAATAAAACATATTGCATTTTATATTATTGTTATCAAATTTGTAACAATATATATGTAATATGCTTTATTTTGAAATTATTATACAGTAGCCAAAATTTAAAACATTCGGAAACACACATTGACGATAAAATACATCGGTAACATAACCATCTCGGTATATCTATGTGCTGTCCCAACGCAGATTCTCCCCTCGAGCGATTTATGAATTAAAATTATCGTTTCAAAACTCGTATAGCCTTATAAGGAGGGGACAAAGAATACCGTCGAGGGTGGAAATGAAATATCGATGATATGAATAAACTTATAGCTATCCGATTGCAAAATCGATCCCAGCGATGTAAGGAACGAATGTGAGGATCGTGAAATAAGAAAGCGCAAAAGATGATAATAGCCTAGAAATTTGTTCAAAATCAATCGGGACTCACTCGGCTGTGTTGTCATCGACAGGTAGCTCCTCATTGATAGCAGCATCGTCATCAGAGTATCTTTCATAATCGAATACTGCGCTTTGCTCGTAGACCTTTTCGAAACTGGACAGGTCCAAGGTATCGTCCAGGCAATCCTGCAGATCGTGTGTTACTAAGATATTATCGAAATTGCTCTCGATACCGTCCGCATTCTCATCCTCTTGAAACTTGTCGCTCTCCCACATCGCCATACTTTTTCAGGGCTGCGCGACAAACAAATCGCGCGACCAGCTCTCCGTCTGCGTTCTGACATAACCTACAATTCTACTACGATACGATCGGCAAGGTAGGCCGCTGATGGAATCTCATTATCGATACGGAGAAAAATGTAGTCAAAGAAGAACTGATAACAAGATAACCATCATATGATTGATGTGATTCAAGATGTTAAAAAACAAGAGATTCTGTTCTTTTTAGCTGAACTTCTTGCACGGTTCATCTTTCTTCCTTTTCTTTCCACGTTGAAAAGAAAAAGAGAAAAGATGAACCGTGCAAGAAGTTCAGATAAAAAGAACAGGCCTCAGGTGACCCATTCCTATGAATGCGCGTAGCTTAAAAGTGGGGAATGAACAGCCAATCATGAGGCACCCATTTTATGAAAATCCAATAATGATTATGTTCGTTGCTCTTTGCAATTTTTTGACACATTCGTATCAAAAACAAAAAAATGTGCAATCTCATTTCTGTTTAATAATAATGTTAAAGTTTGTAATATTTTTATATTTTACATTTTTTATTAATAAATCATTGTTATTTTAATTTTCAATCTGTGTTTTTATTAGTAATCATCTTGAAATCTGCGCGTTTAAAATAGACCTCCTGTGATTGGTTGACAAGTCATGTTCCCCCCCCGCTCTCTCTGCCAGCAGAATAATGGCTCACCTTGTCTCTTTCTACCATGATTCATGTCAATAGGTCTATTCAATTTGCTTACACTTAGCATCTTCGCTTTCTCTCTTTTCAGCGCCAAATATATATCTCATTTTAAGTATAAAAAGTGTAAAAAAGTGTAAGCAAGTCGAACAGACCAAATGATCTGTTCTTGGCAATTACACTTTCTGCACTCGAAAGAAGTAATAGAATTACCTACAAGCATGAGAGGGAAAAAGAAAAACTGAAAAAGATAAGAATTACAAGAGATCAATTTTCAGCTTGAAAAGAACAGACTTAGCATTTCTTTCTCAAGTGAAGTAAGTTTACAACAATAAAATAAGTGCCATTTAATCGCTTCAAGACAATGTTCTTCTTTTAGCAGTCTATATGCATTTCGTGTGAAAGAGTACTTTTTCATGTGAAAGAATACGTTCTACCTCTATTTTCTACAAGTTTTACGGACGTTAATCTCGTCTTTGATACTTTTTATTGTATACTCCACTCGAAAATGGAAGACGTATGTATTTCCGATAAATGAAGGAAGTTCACACAAAGACATCGAAAAATTTGACATTCTTTGATAAGAATTTTACAAACTTTCTGGAGCAATGGATGAGAAACAAACAGAAAATCCGTAAGTTTCAAAGAAGACTCCATCACTTAAAGATCCCATATAAATATTTTTACGATTCTGTTCTTCTCTTTTGGTTTTCTTAGGTTATAATAATTATTTGGTTTATAACAATTATCACCGTTTTAATCTACTTGCAAATATTGAAATATATTAAATCTTGAAAAGAATAAAAATTATTTTGCTAAGAAGAATTAAGAGCAGCTCGATTTTTCAGAATCTCCAAAGATCATTTAGACAATACTAATGTACCTGTGATAACAGCTGATTTAGAGATGCTTACTATAAATATTAATCCTCCACCTACAGAAACCAAGAGAATTCTTAGGAAAAGATTGTCTAAGCCTTCTTCTATAGAAAACGATTCTATAGAAATGGTTAAACGAAGGTAATATTTGAAGCTTCCATGAATATTTTCTTTAAAGAAATTATTTCTGTGATATATCATTAAATGCCAATGTTTTGTAAACATTGCAGTTCACTTCATCAGGATGACTGATACTTTGCCATGTATCTGAGGATCGATTACGTATCTTGAAACGATGTAAAAGTAAACGAACTTACTATAATATTTATAATTTCATTAATTAATCATTTAATAAATTTACTCATCTTTGTAATTTTCACCTTGTTTCAAAATAAATAATCGACCTTCAGGTTCTCATCTCGATGAAATAAACTACAACGTTCATGAAACAAAACATTTAATAATGTCAATCAAGGCATAGAGAGACATATAATTTGTAAATTGCTTAGCACTTCTTTGAAGATAATTTTATATTAGACTGTGATATATTTTCATATGTCTAATAATACTTTGTATATAAATCAGATGCAGCTTGAGACCAAAAAAAAGAAGGATCTATGAGGTGGAGGAGACAGAGGAAGAAATTGTCAAGGAATATTATTTAGACAAAAAAATAAATAAGAAATCAAATAATCTTGAAACAATATTTGAAGAAACCCAGAATTCGGACGACGATACTACAATACGTATGAGTGCGAAGAGATTTAAGAGAATGTTGATGTTTGCTCCTACAGCTTCCAAGTTGAAGAAGAGACGTGCAAAGATACAAAGAGTTTTTGGATCTAAAGTCAGGTACAAGAGATGTGATTCGATGCAGGCTCTTATAGATAAATTAAATACCATCAGAGAAAATTCACCAATGAAAATTGACAGCGAACTCAAATGAGACCAGATTCTTCGATGACATATTTAAATGCCATTTTTTTAAAGAAGTTATCTGAAGAATAACATGTTATGTATACTTCAGGATTTCATTTAAAAAATGTATCAGACTTATTTTATAATCACATTTAAGGGATAATATTTAGATGGAGAAATTTACATTTCCATCTACTAAGAATATTATACTACATAGAATTTTCTGTGCAGGCATTTATTCGATTTTCGCATTGTAGATTTACATGTTTCGAACTATAAGGATGTAAGGACCATAATGTGTGATAATTATATTTCTATTTGCATATTTGAGATTTATCTCGCTTATATTAACAGCAATATACATCATATAAGAAATAATAATGTATTTTTTATTTCTTTAAGACTACTTCCTCATTGCGCCTACATTGAATTATGATAAAAAAAAATAATTCATTTTGACACCTAAATTAATATGTTTTGTTGTTTCTGAAATCGTAATTCAAGCTAATGAGGAGATCAAAATCTTCGACATTGTTCGTATCATGTTGCATTTTAGTTTAGATTCAATTCAAAACTTATATACATACATGTATTATTAAATAATAATGGAAATATACATTTTTTCATAAATATATTAAATTCTATGTATTTTGTAATATAAACAACTTCTGTGAAGTATAATATAAACAATTTTTTTAATCGCCAGTTTTTTCAATATTAAAAATAAAAACAAAGACTGATCATTTAAAAATTTAAGGACAAAACCTCATTGTTTTAGAGACGAAATTCAATTTTTTTAATATTATGTTTCATTATGTATATCACATAATTATCGTATAATGAGACTTTGAAATTGCATTTATTTTAAGATTAGTATATTGACGATTGTGTATTTCTTATCTAGAGTATTAGTAAATGTTATATAAAATCTTGTATTTATTTATATTCTTATAAAAGGCGCTAATCGTATTGAATATAGAATTATACAAAAAATATGAAAAATTATATAAAATTAATATATTAAATCTAGTTAATATATTAAATCTGTATTTTCGCATTAATATTATATAAATATAAAATTTAATATATCTTAAATTCGATAGATAAAAACACTATATAATACTTCACTTTATGTCTTATTCATTCTCAAAGTGCATTTCGTCGCATACTTATCACAGCCATCGTATTCTTTAAATCTAGCTTTATTTTCTTCATATTCCTTACTATCTAATTTAACACAAGTGCATCTGGATGAACCTTGTGCGGTCTCGAAAAACATTCTTGGTACTCCCACCCAATCTCTATCAATTCCACCGCTGTTAAACAAAAATGAATCATATAATTACATATTAAAAGATTTATTTATCATGTTTTTTAATTTTTCTTTAATATGAAAACATTGACTATTAAATAATTTCCTACCTTCTTTCAGTACACCAGAATACAGTACCAATATCTAGATTCCATTCTACGTTACAAGGTGGGAACATTCTGTTTTGTGCCTCTTCTAATGCTTTCTCCTTTTGAAGAAGTAATAACTTTTCTTGTATTTTATAAAATTCTATAGTTGGGCTACCATCTTGATTATAGTATCTACCATATAATTTTCCTAAAGAAAATACAAAATATTTTAGAAAGTATCACATGCGAGTTGATCCACCTCATGCAATGTCTACAGAACATAAAACATTTTTTGCAGTAAAAAGAGATTAAAATATACCTTTCTTTCCTTGCTGCGAGCAGATTGATAAAATATTATAAAATTATTTTGGCTTTTACAAAAGAAATTATTTAGGATAAAGAAATTATTCTGAGATGGATCAACTGCTCCTATATCCCATGGCAGTTTAAATAATTGTACCTTTGTAAATATAGTTTGTTTTATAAAATTGTACCCAATCGTTCAATGCTTTCACTTGTTGCATCGATAAACTAGATATATCGTCCGTTAAACCTTGATCATCAAATTCTCCAGTGATAAATGCCAAAGAAGCATCACGACCTACAAATAAATAAAATTAATTTTATTATATACATATATGTATATAGTAGACATTTGAATTTGACATAAGGAACCTAATTACCAGTGAAAGCATGATAACTTCTTCCTGATCCGTAATGTTTTTCTCCTTTCGTTACATCGAAGACTTGACCTAAGATCGAAAGATATAAACCATTCTCCAGATTTGTATATCGTTCTAATTCGCTTATAGTGAACATCTTTGACCCGCCAGAATTTTCATTTAATCCAAAATATATCGTGTCAGCTAAATTTAATGTTCCTTCCATTAATTGAAACTTGATCTTCTCATAAAAGCCGCGCGAATATAAGAAATACACGATCGCCAATAGCAGCGATAGCCAAAAATATTTGGAAAACATAATTACGTTGTTTACAAATGTGAATTCCAGCGTGGGCTATTCCGATTTCTGATGATCTTCGATGATCTACCATGTTAGATTACAGAATTCTGTATTACCGATCAGAGATCTGTCGTATTATTTGGAATTGTTGCTAGGCTAGATAAACAATTATTTTGTAGCGAATCAATATGCTTGACGAATTCATTGTATGTACAATTGAAATATTAACCTAAATTATTATTATTATTATTTTCATCTGCAAAAAGTATAAAATATAATGTAAGTATAATATTCACATTTTATAATTTTACTTGTAAAATAATAACAATGCAAAAGTTTTTATAGATTTAAAATGTTGTCTTAAATTTATACAATTTTTTGTATTTTTGTAATCTAATATTCATTAAAATTAATACTTCTTTAATTAGCAAAAATACAAACAAACAAAGAAAATGCAAAATTTTATGTAAAATTAATTATAAGAATATCATAAAAGTGTATGATCAATTGAATATTTAAATTATATATTTACTCCATAAAGAATTATATTAGAAAGCAATTGATATATTGATTAATAAAGTTCAACAACAAAAATAAGCTCAAGATTTAAAAAAATGATATATATAAAATAAAAGTATATAAATACTGATAAATTAATAAATTTAATTAATAAAATAAAATAATTAAATTTAAATTTTATAAATATCAAAACAATGGAAATATCATCTGTACCGCTTCCATAAAATCAACATATAATTAATAATATTAATAACGCAAGTTGAAATTAATCGTACACGTACTACATGTTGTTCAATTGATATACAGTTTTATAATCACAATAATATAATTATAAACACTCAATGCCGCGCGATGAAATGAACACATAAATCGTAATATTATGATATAGTAATACAGATTCAATTGAGTGAACAAGGATATTACGAACGAAAAATAATTAATTCTCAGATGTGTGGGCTCCTGAATCAAGAAAGTTGAATAATTAAAGATATCAATTCTAATAATTTTTTCTTCTATTTCTGCATTCCCATATATAATAAAACTTGATGATCGATGAAAACAATTAACAGTATGTTTAGAAAACCAAAAATAGAATCTAAAAAGGAGAAGAAAGCAATTAAATTTGAAAAATTATCCAAAATTCGAGCAAAAAGGGAAAGAAGATAATTTGCCAACTTAACATATTTATTCCCAGAGTGATTAAATAATACATCTATTAGAAATAAGAATTTTTATATAAAATTATTTAATCGGATTCAAATTCGGATCCAAAATCCGTTCTTTTTTTATATTTTAATCCAGCTTTCTGATTGTCAAACAGCTTCCAGGTTGTCACGAAACACACATTCGATCAGCTCGATTGTTTTATCTGACTGATAAGCGGCGCACACAGACTTGAGTTTACTTGTTTCTACTAGCTGATACTACAGTAACCACCGGTAAGCCAGGGTGACGGTGAATGACGTTTGAGAGATGTTGGAGGACGGTGGTTATGCTTGGTTAACCAAGACAATCGGGATCAACGGTCAGTCGTGCGCCAGCGTGTATCCTTGTTGCACCGGGAGTCGTGCACCCGCGACTTTCCTTGCTTTCTATCATTCGCGCGCTTCGCTCCTCGCCGATACAGCATAAAGTGGTTTGTCCTCTATCGTGTCCCAGATTGATAGAAGATTGTGACTATTGTGGCATGGATCGGTTTTCGTAATTAATAAGTGTTTTATTTCACTGCACACTGTTTCGCGCAGCTGTTATTTCATTATTTGTCGTTAAATGAATTTAACGGTGGTGTTTACATGCGATTCATTGTGAAAAGTTAATGAGACGAGACGCTAAAGGAGTTAATTTCTATGCTGGCCACGTTGGGATAAAATTTTGTAAATGTCACACAGATATGTGATTTTCTAAAGAACCCTTAATTAAATTTATAAATTGTAACTTCGTTTTATGAAAGATAGCGATAAATTATTATTAAGACAGGGATTTTAAAATATTAAAGAAATGTTAAGAAAAGAGAAATCATTTCTTTCTGCTGGAAAAAAAACATGAATATTAATAGTATCTAACTTGATCTAAAAAAACGGTCATATTAATTTCTTCTTTAATTTCTTTTTCTCAATAAAAATAGAAATAATCAGTTTCATATTTCTTCCCTATTTTCTGAATGTACTAACTGTTTATGACACTTAAAAATTCACTCTGACGAAAATAAGAAAGAGAAAATTGGAGTGTAAATTATATAAATATGAGGGGAGAGAGTAACTGAAGCGTAAACGAAGTTTCTAGGAGGCGAAAATTGAGACAACGAAACGTAACTCAAGCGGAACAATCAGTTAAAATGAATCGGAAATGATTGAAAAATGACTTTTAATGATTATTTTGACATCATTTTGATATCATAATAATTTGTTGTTCTGCTTGAGAAACATAGGTACACTTCTGTTACTCTCCTCTTAAGATAATATATCAGTTAATAGATATATGATCCAATTATTATTCAAAATAACAAAAATTTTAAATATTTTTTACTAATATATACGGCTCTAAATAAATTTATCTTATCAAATTTTTATAAACAACAAATTTATTTAGAGGCGTACTTACATATCATTAAAAGCTTAATATTTAAAATTTTTGTCATTTTGTCCACTAAATGAGTTATGTCTATTAATTGTTTGTTATAACTAGTACATTTACCTCATTCGACTTACGCACCAATTTCTATTTTCATTAGTAGTGGAATTCTATAACTCATTATGCAATCGTTATATGCGTGTGACATAGTTGCATTTTATCTAAAAGTAAAACAGCTGCGCAACTGTTATAAACACATAACGACTGCATAATGAGTTATTGCAATAGAATACAGGGACTAGGTAGTTATCATCATATATGCAACAGATCACCAAGTGTCTTCGTCCTATTCAGTTTCGCACCTTCGCAACCTATCTTCGCAAAAATACCGCAAAAAAGGACATCATCGGTCGCGCAAATAAGACCTAAGAATTCAATTTGTCTCGGTCAGTAGTTGCTTAACGCACACTCAGGATAGAATGAACGGCGGCGAGCATTATGCGCAAGTTATCGCGGCTCGCGTTCGTCCTGCTCACCAGTATGACAGCTGCGATTTTCTGCACGCTATTACTATCTTCGGGTTTTCTCACCACCTACAGAAGGTCTTCCGCATCACGGAAAGAACAGGTGTTTACAAAAGAAGAAAAACAAAATAGAGGGTCCGTCTCTGCTACAGAATTACCTAACACGCAATTCGCGAGGACAGCTTCCTTGGATGCGAACCTCCTTGGAAGAGGTTTCACCGATAAACAGGTAAAATGTTGTACCATCTTATATTGCTATGCAATCTTTTATCCTTTACGAATCAAATTAATTTCTTATGTCAATATTATGAGAATGAAATAATACTGATAATAATGATAATTTCTATTATTTGAAGCATTTTATGGAAATTTATATAGATTTATATAGATTTATATAGATTTAATTGTAACTACTTAAGCAAAACATAAATCGTGATGATATTAAAATGACATCAAAATGATTCCAAAATGTATGTATGATCTAAAATTTATATTTCAATCATAATTTAACGTCATTTTCACGTTATTGTGTTGTTTTTATATATATATATATATATATATATATATATATATATATATATATATATACTATATACTATAC
>NW_012130086.1:2808780-2822738 GCF_000143395.1 Atta cephalotes
TACACACACATTCTTGGGATGTTATCTTAAATTTTTAAAAAATTATGCTAAAACTACATCAAGAAGTATTACGTAGTAATCTATCTCGGTATAGAATCGTACAAAAAGGATTAACAATGCTTCGTTTGTTTGTCACTAATGTGAAATGTCGATAAAACATTTATTAGCAATTATTATCTATTCACACTATCTCTTCATTATATTAGGAAAAGCTTAGATAAATGTTATGGCGTGTTTTTTTCAGGTAGAGAGTATATCTCCTCTTGGAAAATGGTTATTGGCGCCGGAAGGGAGTTCACCCCCTCAATCAAATGCCACCAATAAAACTTATTTGATCCTGATTTGGAAGCATGGGCAATTTCTGGAACGTAGACACATTAGACATTTCACATCCATCAAGTTAGAAAATTTTAAATTCTCTATCTTTTTTAACAAAAATAACTAAACAAGAATACTCAAAATAATACAAGCCGAGGATAGTATTTGCCATTTCTTGTTTCGAACAATAATTGTTGAGATGCTTATAAAGACTTAAAACTAATTCTCGATTAAAAATTAATCAATTTTTATCTTATTTATCTTATCTTAGTAGTTTATCTTATCAGGTTTGTTATTGATACAACAACATTTAACTTGAAATTCATTTTACGAAAATATTGACTTAGAACGAAAATTCGTAGCAGATTCTTAAAGCTGAAACTTTGTTTTAAACCAATAAAAATTCGTTCTAGATTGATAAGAAATTATATCAGCCTTCGGCTAAAAAGATAGTAATCGATAAAATTGCGGTTACGCGACTTATGTCTGTTTCTATTAATATAGATTAACATTAATTCCAGTTCAACTTACTCTTCAGATTTTCTCATTCTTAAAACCAGAAAAAATGAAGAATTAATTGAATCAAGATTTACATTAAACTATATTGATAGAAATAGGCAAAGTGACTTCAATCAAACTCCAATTCATTTTAATCAGCACTATTAAGTAATAGATACGAATAAAACTATTAAATTAATAGAATTATGTTTATTATATCGAAAAAAGAATAAGAATAACGATCTGTAATTTACTATAATAGAAATTTTGTCTTAAGCGATTCTGCCAATCGGGATAAATTAATTAGATTTTGATTGAAGTCGTCTTTGCTTTCACAGTAAGCATCGAGATTTATAAAATCATAAATTTTAGGTTTTCACCGTGGGATCAATGTTCAGTGCAAAATTGCATGCTAAGTTATAATGAAAAGGATCTGCATCGAGCAGACGCCGTACTATTTCATTTACACTTCACGAGAAACCTATCTGAATTACCGGCGAGAAGCCAGACGAATCAACGATGGATCTTCCTGACAGATGAGTCACCCTTCCACACGTTTTTGTACAGTCCTCAAAAATTGTCGAACTACGATGGTCTATTCAACTGGTCCATGTCATATCGAATGGACAGCGATGTGCCGGTTCCCTATGGAAGAATGATACAAACCGTCGAAAACTTTCCGGTCAAACATTGGGACATTATTGTGAGAACTTCCAAGACTAAATTGGTCGCTATAATGGGCAGCAATTGCAGTGGTCGTAACGGACGGTGGTCCTACGTGAAAGCACTCAAGTCGTTGCTTCACGGTGATCTGGACATCATCGGAAAATGTCTAGATGGTAACAGAACCATTTGTCCTGGTCATTTCGACAAGGATTGCGCCGCTTTGAAGTCATATAAGTTCTATCTGTCGTTCGAGAACTCCAACTGCCGAGAGTACTTGACGGAGAAAGTATTCTGGAACGCGTACCGTAAATTCGCGGTTCCGATAATAATGGGAGCATCACGGCAGGACTGTCTACGATTATTGCCACCGCATTCCTTCCTCCACGTGGACGATTTCGCGGACGCGAATGCGCTCGCTGACTATATTAGATATTTGGACCGCGACGATGAGCGTTATTTCAAATACCATGAGTGGCGCAATCATTATCGGGTGATCAACGAGCACGGCTACTTCGGCAGCGTCTCCAGGCACTATTGTCGCATATGTGAGGCATTGCATTACAACCCCGCCGTGCCGAAGGTCTACACGAATCTTGAAAATTTTTGGAATAAGGAGAAGGACTGCGTTCCAGCGAGCGCTTAAGATACGAGTACAAAGAAAATAGATTTTTTTTGCTTTCTAAGTTCTAACTAATTAAAATCAAGTTTCCTTCTTTAATGTTTATTGTGTCTTTCTCATCCACGCTTATCAACGCTGGTTATCGGAAGGTGGAAAATCTGCTTTCTTTGTACTTATTACTGCTTATTATTGCTTATATGTCCTTAGACTATTTTCTATGATCATCTAGTCTTTCAAGTGTGAAGTGTAGATGAATTAATATATACGAATCAGTGGCTTGGAAACTTTAGCAATGGACGGCATCAGTGATTCAATGTCGAACTATCGAAACGCATTTCAAATTTATAGAAATTATGGAGAAAAAGATAAAATTATTGTTGTAAGTCGATATGATTATTATTAATTTGATATTCTTAATTACGATAAAAAAGTTCCTGCATTTCTTTAAATAAGAATTGAAGAATTATTTATAAAACCCTTAGAAAATAGCTACATATATTATATCAATATAATTTATTTAATATAAACAACAATGTTTAATAAATGATTTTGTGTATATTATAGATATAAAATAAAACTAATAATTGTAAAAAATACATGATAAATATTACAATTTTAGCTAATGATACACATTACTGTTATGTAAAATTAATGGAATTAAAATATGCATGTTAAAAATAGGCCTGTCCTTTTTAGTTAAATATCATAGTTCATGTTTTCTCTTTTTTTTTCAACGTAGAAAGAAAAAGAGTATAAATGAACCATGCAAAAAGTTCAAATGGAAAGAACAGATCTAATTATACTCCTATATAACAGATTCATATTTGCCGCTTGAAATGGGAGACCTATGTGTATGAGAAGATTTGATCGCTATGACGCATTTTGTTAAAGTCCGTGGAAAATCTTTCGGATCGATACGAAATGTATCCAGAAGAATCCCCTCTCATTTACGCATTTATTAAAATTCGAAACGTTCGTTAATGATTCCTTGATGCTTGAGAGTCTTTTCGCAAGTTTTTCAAGATTTCGGGAATCGCATTGCGAGAAGATAGACGAGTTAATGCCGAGCCGTGACTAGAAAAAATAAGGATTAGGAAAAAGAGAGAACAAGACTTGTGAAAGCGCGCGATGCAACGCTAGACGGTGACGCGTTGACGTCGTCACCATCGGAGGGAGGGACGGTGCACGCGGAGCGGAAGTAGAGAAGCGATAGACGGCGACTCCGTACGTTGCAAATGGCAGACGGTGCGTGATATACCAGGGTAGAAAATCATCATTGTTTGCGTCGCATTCCTTCGTGACCGTCTTGTTGCTCAGCGAGGAAGCGGACAGAGCTATCCCGTAGCCGCTCGCCACGTCGCGTGCACATAGGTCACGTCAATCAGATTCCTAATTTGCAGGAAGGTAGCAGGCCGGCGAGCGAGCGGGCGAACGCCTTGCGAGATCCGACGAAAAATTGCGAGAAATTCGTGGTACACTTTGGGATCAAAAACGACCTCGAACGGAAAGATAGACAATGGCGAGGCTGGTCAATGTTTGGCGAGACGACGAGCCGGTGAAGCTGGCCAGCAAGCAAATGCCGCTGATCGTCGACGAGAACCTGACGGTGAGCGCGCGCGCACACCCGCGCCCGCGACGCCAATTTTCCTGACCGTCAACCGGCGCGACTCCTGGAGCACAATAGCGATATCGCTTTACGAATTATCGTTTACGCTCCGTACGGGAGACCTTTAACTGAAAACACATTACAGCCAGGTGTCAGAGAGGTGGGGGAGAAAAAAAGAAACAATGCTAGGTCGCGATTTCTGAAGAATCTGCAGTTCTTTTGTCACGATCAATTTGCGATCGTATGTTGTCAGAACATCCAGCGAACCAAACACGTCGTTGCCGACTGCGACAGAACGAGTATAACTCAATGGTTATCGTCTTTCTCACACCTGCGTTGTATACGTATTTCTGTAGGCGATCTCTCTGTACTTAATTCATCGATTATCAATCCTTTGCATAAAATAGATAATGTTATTGCAGATTATTTTCTTTATATTCGCGCTGGAGAGAATATTCTTAGCCAAGCCAGAACGTGTTGAACAAGAACTTTACTTTGTCGTTTCTAATTGTCATCTAGTCGAATGTGAATTGTTAGTTGATCTGTAATTTCTTCTGAGATTAATTTGTCACTGTGTTTTTTTTAGATGATTATGGATATTACTGGTTTGGGAGCTATCTGTGATAATCCCTTGATCAATGGTAAACAACTGGATGAGTTTACAAAGAAATTTGCATTACTCACAGTGGAAGAAATCAAAACATCTTTTGCAGTTACCTGCAAAAAGATAGTTGAAATCTTGAGCGCCGCAGAACCATGTGTCGGCTGTCGAAGAAGGTAATTGTCTCTTTTATTAAAATATTTGAAAATAATTTTTTATTAGAATGATACATATTGTCGGTATTGTACTCACACGATATAAGAAGACAAGGTGTTCCATTCTCGAGGATGCGTAATAGCAGAGTGAATTTTAGACCAAAATTTGATTAGCTATTTTAATATGCCAGTGCTGTAGCTATTATACGCAGAAAAATGCACAGAAGCTAAAATTGATTGTTTCTAATATCATTATTCGCAATGATACTTGTATTTTTACATCATAATTATACTATTAATACTTGTTTCCACTAAGACAGATTAAGTTTAGTCTTAACTTATTCTTTATCTCTTTTTCTAGTTCTAATTATTAGAAAAAGATGAAGAGTAAATTGAACTGAGATTACATCTTTAGTACAATAATTTTCTATACAATAATTTTCCAATTCTTCTACTTTATTACACACAATGGATAATTCATGTCCTGGATTAATTTTCATTACTTTACAAATATACAAAAATTAATTCTTAACTGTTGTAGATTCATTGAAATTTTTCAACATCTTTATCAAAGTCTATTAACATACTTTAAATAAGGATCAATATAATACTAATTTTTAATTTTTATTGTTTTGATTATAAAGATAAATGAGAATTTAAAGATAAAAAAAATATATTGGGAGTACAAATTAGTTCAGTCCGTTTTTTTATGCATTTATTTCAAAACAAACTGAATGAACAGATCAATTAAAGTATTATCCATCGCTGCCTACTACTTTTTCCCATCTCTCAGGCAATTTTCGAATTCCATCTCGAAAAAATGACTCGTTTTTGGAGGCGATTCAATTTTGGAGCCAATTTTCAATTTCTGCGAAAGAAGTGAACCGGTGACTTGTTGCATCTTTCGGAACAACCAGTAATCAGAAGGAGCAATGTCCGGAGAATATGGCGGGTGCGGTAAAACATCCCATTTGAGCGTTTCCAAATATTTTTTTACAACTTTAGCGACATGAGGCGTTGTCATGAAGAAGAATAACTTTATCATATCTTTGCTCGTATTCCGGCCGTTTTTCTCGCAATGCACGGCTCAAACGAAACAATTGCAGCCGATATCAATCACCCGTAATGGAATCGCCAGGTTTCAGCAGTTCATAGTAAACAAGACCCTTTTTGGTCCCACCAGATACAGAGCATGATCTTCGAACCATGAATGTTCGGCCATAGTATTGCTGTTGAGGTGGCAACGACCGGGCTTAGCGTAGTATTTTTTCTTCTTGGGATTGTCGTAGAATATCTACTTCTCATCTCCAGTCACAATCCGATGCAAAAAACCTTTTCTTTGTTGTCTTTGAATCAGCTGTTCGCAAACCGCCTTGAAAAATCGCCTTTCAACGTCTCTCGATTTCAGTTCATAAGGCCAATTTCCTTGTTTTTGAATCATTCCCTCTGGGATCATGGCTCTCAATCGTATAGAAACGACTTGTTGAATTATCCCCAATTCTGAATTATCCCTGATTCTGCAAGCTCCTCTTGCGTTTGACTCTGATCTTCTTCGAGTAATTTTTTGTCTTCGAATTTTTTTGGCTGTCCAGAGCGAGGCTTATCTTCAGCTGAAATCTCCACCCTTGAAACGTCGAAACCATTCCCTACATGATTTATCAGTTGGAGGCAGTGTCATCATAAACTTCGACAAGCATTCGATGAGCTTCAGCCGCACTTTTCTTCCAATTAAAGCAGAAAATCAAAACCTCTCGCAAATGCTGCTTGGTTAACACAAAATTCGACATTTCAAACACAATAAAAATCAAGGTTTTTGTATGAAACTCAAAGCAATATAAACTGAATATTATTACCAGTTTAACTTCTCTGAAATCGTCAAAATCAGCTGTCACTATGAACACACAACAGCTGGAAAACAATTTTTAGGGAAACGGACCGAACTAATTTGTACTCCCAATAATAAAATGTTTTCAAGATTAATGGTTTCTTCATGACATCAGTAATTCTTAAATATATTATCTTTATAAAATATTTATAAGATTGTGTATTTAAAAAAATTGTATATAAATGTTGTAACTAATTATTTGATGTGCTTAGTTTTCCAAAGAAATATGTGAGACACAAATGATCCAAACTAATATATAAGGATTAAAGTTAATCTATATTAATGCAAAACGGTACATAATATATAAATAATAGTGAAATATTCTGTGTTCAGTGTTGAAAGATTATTCACCGATCTGATGAAGTCAGGACATCCCGCATTAGATCCTCTGGTTATCACTCCCGATGGTGTGCTTTCTATAAAAGACGACATTTTAAAATCGCCTCAACAGCTCTGTACATTGTTACATGGACACAGGTATGTAAATGACACAAATGAATCTCAATTCAAACACATTTGTAGAAAAGTTATTTACATTTACTATTTACGTCTTTGCAGCACTAGGTTAAATAATTTAATGGAAAAACAACAAAGAAATAGAAAGTCTCAACGATGTGTACTACATACTCTGGAAATTCAGCGATTGCCACCGATATGGAATTCTTGGAGGGAAGTGTGGGATTGCATGGAATTACCTTGCCGACAGGAATTGACTTTAATAGAGACCGATACGCTCGATGAAGCTTTAGATACTTATTTGCGTAAACATAGGTATGTAATTTCACATAAATTATCCGTAATTGTTTTATAACATGATTTTGATGATCAGATTTTGCGCCGAATGTCGCAACAAGGTGCTATTGGCGTCATCTCTCTTGACCCGAGAACCCGAACCTATAAAAGAAAAAGGTTACGTAGCAGTTTTATATTCTGGAATTAAGCGTTGCTACCGCGACCATCACGTTCATTTACCACCCATTACGGAATATATGACTACTCTCCTTGGCCGCGCTCAACCATGGGCACTTATGGGAAGGTAGACTTTCAAAAATACATTCTCTGGTAATGTTTAGTGGAAGGAATAATAAAAGATTTCCGAATTTCAGAGAGCGCCACGCGAAAACGCTGGAAATTGCTCAAGAAGAAGTACTTACGTGCTTAGGTATATGTATCGCAGACCGACTACACAAAATACATCGACGAATGAAAGAGGAAGAAACTGTTTGCAAAGTATTAGCTGCTGTTGCAGTGGATGCATTGTCCAGAAACTTTCAGGTAACAAGATCTTATATAATAATATCCTCTACATGATATTAGAAATCCTATATTTATAACAGATTATTCTAATATTTTGATTTGTTTAGTCGGCGATTGAAAAGAAACAAGGTATCTCTCAATTGGAATTATTCTACAAGCAAGTTGCAAAGGAAGAACTAGCGAAACAGCACAAACGTGAAAAATTACGTCTTAAACGTAAGAAGAAGAAGGGACGTCGCAACGAAACAGAGGAAAAGGAGAATTCTCGTGATGTATGTTTGAACTTGTGTGCAAGACTTGATTTTTTAAAAATTTATTCTTAACTTCTCACGGGTGATACTTATTTAAGTATGACACTAAATTTATATGTTTACCAACACGTGGCTAAGTTATATATTTTATCGTAGTGTTCAAATGAGAGATCACAAAGTGATTCCCCCTGTACCTGTGTAGAATCAAAATCGATGACGCAGAACATCAATCGACATAAAGTAAATAATGAGATTTACTGAATTTTATATACATATGCGCCTCTGTATACTATCGGTTCCTTTTGCACTAGTTGCAGGTCCTAGATCCAAAAAACAAAGGTCCGCCGACGTGTAAATGTCCAGATTGTTTAAAGAAGCCAAAAACACATAGTATATCACAATCGCAAAGTAAGACAGAATTAGCATTCCCTGTGAAAAAAGGTTCACAGAAAGTTAAAAAGAACATCTCTGAAACAAAGAAAAATCTTAATACAAGTCAATCGAAGCAAAATAGTACATCTTGTAAACAATTATCTCAGGAGGATTCATCCGATGTTTGCGAGTCGTGTAAGGTAACTACAATTGTCAATTTCGTATTGCTATAATAGATGTATTAAATTTTCTAAAATAAAACTTTTTTTCTCACGTTAAGGAGGGTGAGAAAATCGATGAGAATCAGTGGCGTTATGACAATTGTAAAGATTCCATGACTAACGAGCTAGTAGATGCGTGGATAACGGAGCCAAGTGAAAATAAATATACTACGTGGATGGTAATGAAAAAACGTTTCGAAATGTCCGAGAGAAAAAACCACACCTCAAGCGAACAATCGTCTCAAGATTGCGGATACTCTTCCGAACATAATATCAGTAGTTCTTCTCTTCCTAGTACACCGGAAGGTTCTGAAGTAGCTTGTAATGATGAATGGTGTGATCACGAAGGGACTTGTCATGATAAATTTAATCATTCCAATTCTAGCATCTCTTTATTGCAAAAGAAAGGTCCAACACTTACACAAATGTTGAAGGTAAATTTAAGATATGATAATCTAAATATTTAAGGATTTGTTTTCTCTATAAAAAAGCTTTATTTCGAACTGTTTAGGATTCCTGTTTTTCTGACGACGATGAGAAGGAGAGTTATATTCCAGTAGAGGAAGTATTAGAATTTAAGTCGAGAGAATGTCAAGTCACAGAGAAGCGGCAGGAACTCCGGCAAATGCTTAGAGAACGTTTTGCTATATTGTGCAGCCATCAGAAACCACTTAGCATTCTTCATTAAGAATTCCTACTATGGTAATATATCTCCATCTTTTTTTCTTTTTTTACTTTGATTTACTATCAGTAGTGAGACACGAATGTAATAGATGTATTTTGAAGAAACTGTTATCATTCGAAGTCGACCTGATGTGAATAAAATGCTGAATATATGTAATTAAGAAGCCAAAAACATTATACAATACTATTTATCTCTACGTGCAAAAATTGCATCTGAAAAATAAAAAATATTGAGAGATTGAATAGTTTCATATCTGATGTTAAACAATAACGTTGACTTTGAGAAAAGTACAGAAACACATACATAAATTGAGATACCATAAAATTAGTATACGGATCAACTTGATGTATATTGATGTATATCTCGAAATTGATTGTATAGATCTTTGCAATTTAAGCAAATAAGCAGATATTTTGAATGAACATGCCTTGGCCGTGAAAATATGGCAGATCTGATTCCGCAGTAAATGCAAGTTGTTAAAGACAAGTTTTTCAGTGATTTGAAAAGTATTGTATTTTTTTTGAAAATCTTTATTTTCAAGAGTATTTACGCGGCGCTATGACTATGGTGAATTCGTGTCAATGTTGTAACAAAAAGAGATGCGATATAATTTGTCGGAATCCTAATATTAAAATCAATGTTGCATTCCATTATAATATATATATACATATATTTTATTATTCCGATGTATATCCTCTCTGTGTAACTTCTATTACACGCACTGTAAAAATATTCTATAAAAAGAATTATTGTCGTAAAATCGTACACATATATATTGTATGTTGCATAAAAGTTATTAAAAATATTTAAGCCGCTATCTACTGGTAATCAATTGTGTAAAATTCAATTCGTCACCGAATTTGCTTCTTTTAGATTTTTTATATTTACATATCAATACATTTACAGGAGAAAAAGCTCCTTTTTTTATCAATTGAACAGAAATATCAAGAGTTTATAGATCATCTTTTTAGGATTTTATATGTTTATCCTTGAATATTTCAAGACTAGTAATTAATTATACTTCAAATTAGGTTCGATCCGATAATTGACATCTTTTTTTTTTCTTTTACTCTTAGACGTTCACATCTTTATGGAGACACATGCTGTATCTTTTTCAAGCTAATGAAGATTGCAAAATAATGTAACTTTTTTCATTTTTTAAAATAATAATTTTTTGTTCTCCGCTATCTTTTTAGAAATCTTCAAAGTTCATTATTGAAATTCTTTTGTAAGTATTTCAAAGAGTGATTATGATATTTTTTCACTAAAGAGATAGAGTACACATTCCCTCTTGGACTTAGTTGACGTATTGTGTGAAGCACAAGCATGCGTTCGTTCCACCGAAGCCGAATGCGTTTTTCAGGGCCGTTCGACGCGTTGTCGTGTTCCATTTCATTTTCGTATGCGATGCGAACCTCAAATTTGTCTCCATATTTAAATTGTGCAGATTCAACGTAGGCGGTATGATGCCCTCCTTAATCGCCAAGATCGTGAAGGCGGCTTCCAGGTTGCCGGCAGCACCTAGCAGATGACCATGTGCTCCTTTTGTGCTCGTTATCGTTACGTTTTTGCTGTGTTCACCCATCAGTGACTCGATCGCCTTCACCTCGATCGCATCACCCAGCGGCGTGGATGTGGCATGCGCGTTTACGTGCGTCACTTCCGAGGTCTCGATGCCGGCGTCCTTCAATGTCCGATCCATTGCTAGTAGCGCACCGGTGCCATCCTCGCTAGGTGCTGTTATGTGTGATGCGTCGCCAGACAGACCGTAGCCCAGCACCTCTGCGTAGATAGACGCGTTCCGAGCGAGCGCATGATTTAACTCCTCTAGAACCAATATCGCGGCGCCTTCACCCATAACAAAACCATCGCGGTCACGATCGAAGGGCCGTGATGCCTCCCATGGCATATTGTTCTTCGACGTACTCAATGCGCGTAGCCGGCAAAACGCAGCTATAGCTAGTGGACTAATACATGCCTCGGCACCGCCACATATCATCACACTTGTCTCACCACCACGGATAAAGCGGAACGCATCACCTGGAAGATGGTTCATATCGTATGATGATTTCTCAGATATGAAAAGAGCATTAATTAGGATAGCGATTATATAATTTTTTCCCTAAAGCGGAAACATAAAAATTATCATTGAAGATAATGGAGAAATTTTTCACTTCTTGTGTTTCGAAATATAGATAAATATTAGAAAAAAAATATATAAGAAAAAAAATTATGTATAATAATTAAAAATTAAGATAAGAGAGTTGGCTCTGGAAATAAATCAAATAATAAAACAATATTTAAAAAATCCGAAAGAATCAATGCAGATATTAGTAGTATGCAATACGGATTTATTACAATGACATTTACATATTTAACAAATATGATTCGTAAACTTTTCGATCAATATTGTTAATCCTTTTTAGTGCTGTCAGTGCAATCTATAATGTTAACAAAATATTGCGGATTACATTTGTTGATTATATAAGTATTATTGTAATAAATCCGTATTGCACTAATATCTGCGTTAGCTCTTTCTGGCTTCTTAAATTGTCTTATTATTTAAAAAATTACATAATCGCTACAGCCAGTTGTTTTCGCTCTTTATTTACCAATAGCATGCGCGCCTGTCGCACATGCAGTCGATACTGAATGATTGGGTCCACGGAAACCATACTTTATACTGATCTGACCAGCAGCCATATTCGGCAATATTCTTGGCACGAAGAATGGACTGATTTTGCTATATCCCTTTTTCAGAGCTTCATATGTCATGCATACGTCCACTAGGTCTATCATGCCAATTCCTACTGAGACTCCAGTATCACGTTTATTGGCTTCATCGGTTGGTTTCCAGTTTGCATCCGTTAATGCCTCCTCTGAAGCTATCAATGCATATGCAGTGGCAGAGCACATTGTGCGTAGCTCACTCTTCGTGAAGTAGGAATCAATGTTGAGTTCATGAGAAGAGTTTCCTTTCGGTACCAATGCAGCTAATAAATGCCAATTGTTACATACAATTATTGCGTGCAATATAATTTTGAGCAATAGTTAATATTAGGTACTAGAAGTCAATAAATCTTGTTTAGAAGAATTATGTAATATAGAATAATTGTATGTAAACAAATTTCAACATGAATGCAAGTTGACAATAGTAAACTGTCAAAATTTGCTCACCTACTTTGCACGGTAGCTTGTCGTAATCTGGTTTGGAAAGTCGCGCGATTCCGCATTTAGAGTCGATAAGAGCCTCCCAAGCGTTTTGTGTCCCGACTCCCAAGGGACACACAGTTCCTATCCCGGTGATGACGACACGTCGCTTGGACCTTGCGGCGGTCGTCAATGACCGACTAACGTGCAAAAGTGGAATGGACATCGTGATTTTCAAGAGAAACTTCCTGCAGACGCTCTTCAATAATTAGCGTAATATATATGTTGTATTAATGATTGATTCATCATGATTGGCAAACTGTAAAATGTGTTTATAAGGTATACCGTAAAACTAACTACATCGAGGTTATGTGCAAGTTATGTGCCCAGCGCTATCGACTGTGCCAAATGCCTGTAATACTGTAAATAAATCAATAGACGCCCTGTTTTATCAATGTTTTGAAAATTGTTTTTATTGTTGAATCTTTTAACCATTCCTGTATTCTAAATGTAATATTACTATTAAATTTTTTAAATGTCATGTCTTAAATGTTAGACATGTAAAAAAATAAATTTAAAAAATTAATTATTTAATAATTAAATAAATAAGACAAATAAAATATTAATTACGACATTAATGTTATTTAAATGTAAAAACTTTTTCCAATCTCACAAAGTCGTATTGACATTTTAAAACATTACGTAAGACAATTTTTAAAATTGCTGATGCGCTTTCTCTTCCAAGTATATGTTGTTTTGATATTAGCGTAAAAATAAAATAACTTATGCAAAATGATTACAAGGACATTGAAAATATGATTTCATTTTATTGAAAGTATAATAAAATGAAAGTATAATAAAATGCAGAGAATACGATTAAAAACTTTATTTTGGTTTGCTTTGTAATTGGGAAAAATATATATATATTTATACATATACATATACATATATATATATATATGTTGTATGTACCTGTAGGAACTTTGGGCTACAGATTATGTCAGGGACAGTCATCGTATAGGGTAACATATTAATTTAAAAAAATGCAAAACATGCGAATATGTTACCAATGGAATAAAAAAACATCTTACTGCTATACTAAATCTAACGTTTTTTTTGTTAAATTTACATGTACATATGCATTGGTAACAAATATAAAATGTTACATGTGTGATACATTCGTCTCAATATATGCAGGCCTGAATTGTATTCACGCAGTATGCATTTTTTTTGCGTGAAACTCATGTAAATTATAAAGGTTAAGAAAATAACTGGACAGAGTTTACAATAAATTTTTGAAAAAAAAAACAGATTTTAAAGGAACTAAAGTTATTATACGAAGAATGAGACAAAAAGAGAATATAAAAATATTAAAAAAGAGAATATTTCATTTGTATGCTTTATCAAATAAAATCAAATTGATAATGCATATATTTTTTGTATAACAATATATCCCAACAAACTCTAAATTATAGTACTTGTAGTTGTAATTTACCTAAAAAATACCCCACTAAAAATATAACTGTAATATATATATAATACGTGTGTTATATTAGTTATATTGTTGAATGATACANATTTANACACGTAAGTTGCAGGTAACTTGGTGTTTTGCTGGGAGGNATTTATTATATATAATATATATATATATATATAATTATATTATATATTATA
>NW_012130086.1:2822758-2832639 GCF_000143395.1 Atta cephalotes
GTAACGTAAGTAGGTACGTACGTAAGTTAGGTAGTTAGTAGTGGTAGACGTATAATATATATATATATATATATATATATATATATATATATATATATATATATAACAAAATGAAAGATTTACCTATATATAAATAAGATGTTGCTATATGATATATATATATATATGTATGTATACATATACAATTATACATATGCAAATATATATACTGAATATTTAACATAAAGTATTTAATATTCTTGTTTAATGATTAAATGCTCCGTCCAGCCTACTTTCTTATGCCTACAATGTAAACGAAGAAGAAAACAGAATATAATCCATATCACACTACATGTACAAAAAAATGCTCAAGTTATTTCTCTGACTTGAGCGTCCATGTCAAGGTTAATTATGGAAAATGAATCTTACATATAGGGGCGGATTGACTAAGCGGAAAAAAACTACCTATGGATATATATTTTGAAATAATTAATCATTTGCGGACAATATCTAACAATGTAAAAGTCGCAGTAAATCGCAAATCAATTTTATCAGAAATTTATTATAATAACAAAAGTTTGTTATTATAATAAAACATGTTTTTATAACAAATTTATTCCTTTTATTATGATAAATATTAATTTTACATTATTCAAATTAAATTTACGATTTCTACAATTTTTCTGTAAAATAATTTCTAATAGATAGTAAACAGGAAGTATTTCTCGATATCTTTCAGAAGGCTGATGGCCAATCCGCCCCCGATCTTACACATGGCACGCGATTAATCGACGTTCTAAAATCTGACGCTGAATAACTCTCTTAAATTGTATAAAATTATATACAGCATCGCGTTACTTAGTATTGTGCTCCACTCCCACAAAGCGCCACGAAATTACTTATTCTCTTTCTCGCTCATTTTTCGAGCATTCAAAAATTTTCGACTAGTGTAGTAAAGTCTAAAAGAAAAAGAATTATACATAACACACAAGGCTCGTTAATCAATAGCATCGATTATCGCGTCATTGAAATTTTTATCATCCAAAGAAGACAATTTTCGTCTAAAGCTCGAGCAAAGTGCAAGAAAATTCACGAATTCGTTCTGCAAAGAACAGAACGTGACAGCGTGAAACCTCCTTCAAGATGGGAGATCAGTAAATGCTTGTGATAAATAGGACATCATCCATTCGCTTCGATCTTTCTTTTTTTTCAATATTCATCAATACGATACACACACACGATAATCCCTTTTCGATCCTCTCCGCATCTCATTTGTCCCTCAATATGAATTACATCCTTGAACTCCTTCCTTGACTAGATTCGTACTCAGTTATATTGATATCTCTTGCCTGATGCCATTGTATACATCGGACATGCAGGGATCTCGGGAGTTAAACATTGGTCTTTGTTTTGCTATTCTCGGGCTCCGGCGGACAGTGATCGGAGTGTGTTGCCCATGCAGCAAGCTGTCAATATTAAAAAAAAATACAATTCATTATTATTGATAGTCATTAATGTAAATCGTGAATATGAAAAAATGATACATCATACGTAACTGTGCACTTGACATGACATGTACCTGACATGAACGACTACAATACCACTGATTTCCACATCCGGCACAAACAAACTGTGCGGGTCGAATTATGCATCCCTGACATTTTGGCGGAGCATTTGGTGAAGGTGGATTGTCCTTCACTATTTGTTTACCATCTCTTCCAATCACTGAGTTTCCTTTCCTATCATCAATTAGCGATGTTTCGTCCTCTATATCTTCCTAAAAGTTCAATGAAATGATCAAACACCCACAAGAGAACGTGTTATTAATATTAAATTGAAAAAAAATTTACCACTTGAATTAAATCGTTGGAGTGAGATTGCGCGGGAGTGTTAACGACGGGGGTTATAGTTATCTCTGTGCGAGCCTGGAGAAAATATCTTACATTACTAAAAAAAGATAAATTTATATCTCGCCTAACTACTCACTTGGCCAGAGTTTTTCAAGCTTTTATCTTCCAAAAACTTATATTATTTATTTTTATAAATTATTTACATTATTTATATGCTCTTATTTCTATTTATTTATATAAATTCTATTTATTTATATAAAATGAAGTTACGCTGCTGGATATTCAAATAGTCACATAATAATCATGTTGTTTAAAAGAAACTGCATATTTTATGCTAACGTAAATTACGAAAAAAAGAATAATTAGAAAAAAATAAAAAACAAAGAACCTTGGAAGAAGACAGGAGATCATTTATAGAAACCATATTAGAGCCTTGGTATGTCTGCAAAAGGTGCTGAGTCGTGGCGCTTGGCTGCGACATAGACGCTGACGTCGCTGCTGCCGCCGCCGCCGCCGCCGCCGCTGCCGCGGCCGCCGGGGAACTCCTTTCTCTTTCAGGCGCAGTGAGTAATCTTGCTAAAGTAGGTGAAAAAGTCGAGGATCTCGGCGTTTGAGCTTTTGTTAGAATTCCATGGAGCAACGAGCCGGTTGGCTGAGTATTCTGGGCAGACGAAAGTGTCACAGGATGAAGCGTCACATCTGGATAATTCTGCGGTACCTTGGGTTCACCTAAATATAATATTAGAACGTAGTTATAATTTGGTAATCATCAAAATTGAATAATTACAAATTTTCTCTCTTCGGAAACAATATAAATTTAATCAATTAAAAAATTTTAGAAAAATGATGTTACCTTGCTGACTCAACTTAGCAAATTGTACTAGCATGTCTTTATAGTTCATGGGATCGTTCGTGCTTGGATTACTTTTGCACGATTCTGTGCTAGATGGTCTCGAATCAGCATTGTGTCCAGTTTCAACCATAGCGCCGCCAGCACCGAGATTGATGTTCACGTTCGAATTTCTCAATCGTCGTCCTCTACAATTGGGAATGGTGCTCAAGTGTCAAAAAAATGAAATTGTTTTCATAAAAACACTGATTTTTTTAGTGCTGTATAAATTCGTATAAGCAAATATTGCATATTATTAATGTAGCCTCAATTATTTTATTAATCAGAATTCCTGATATTGAATATTTCCTTATCTAAAATTATATTTGCTATAAAAGTGTTTCAACCATTTAAAAAAAAATTATTGCAAATCGATCCTAATACAAGAAATTATAGTATGAAATTTGAAAAAAAAAAAAACAATTTTTTTTGCTCGTATCTTATGCATAGCAAATAGAATCAAGGATATACCATTTATTGCATTATAAACAATAAATTTAACTTTTGTCATCTTAATTCATACTCGTTTAATTCTGACTTGGTATGTCACCCTTGATTCTATTTGCTGTACATAAGAAATTATATTCAAATTATATTTCTCGGATATTATTGAAAATTATATTGCATCCATATCGTGCTAATGTGACGTAAATTTTATGTTTCAAACATTTATGAAAATTATTTTGTTGAATCGTTATTTATACAAATTTTGATAAGTAAAGCCATATTTTTTCTTTCTCTCATTCTGTTATTTATAATTAATTTACCTTCTTGGTACAGTTTCTGGATGCTTAAGCCTGTGGTCGGCAATAATGGATCTGACATCCACTATTGCACCTTGACGGCCTTCTCCGATCTGCCGACTTTCCGGACTCGACACCTCATTCTGTTTACGACTGCTCTCGCCATTGGTTTTCGGAGGAGTCGCTCGTTGTTGCGAGCTAGCTTTCGGGATTTTCTCTTTCTTCGAACCTGATGAATCCGAAGATCTCTCGCCTAAATCTTCCTTAATTTCGAAAGATCTCTCCTTCGATACGGAATTGCTGCCATTGTTCTCCCATTCGGCCGAACTCACAGATGATCGTGGCGGTAAAGTTTCCGACAACTGACCGTCATTTTCCATGTAAGCTGTTGTTTGTATCTTCCTTTCGAGCCTCTGATATGCCTCCTCTTTGAGTTTCCTCTTCCTCAAGATCTCATTCCATTCCATTTCTTTGGCATGTGCTAAGTTTTCAAGTGTCTGCAGATAAAAATTAACAAAAAGAAAAAGTGTAAAGAGTATAAAGAGTTTAAAGAAAGAATGGTTTTGAAGAAAAAAAAAGAGATCATAGTTTCAAATACTCACTAAAATATCGGCTCGCAATTGATCAGCTTTTGCCACAAGGTCTTCAATACTTTCGTTATTGTCGCCCACAATATTCGAAATGTATTCTTCTCGTGTGTAGTTGTCGCGAAATTTCTTCTTAGGAGGATTTCCTGAGTGAGGTGAAACTTGTAGAGTTGACTTCCGTTTTCTAATCTCAATCGGCTCAGACCCTGCTTTAACGTGACGCGGCTGCACGACATCACTCGGAGTCGTCGCACTTTGTCGCGACGTACTCGCAAGCAGCTGTCTGCCCTTAGAATTCGAAGTCTCAGTATCGCAGCGCGAGTCGTCCTTCTTCTTGCGTGGACGACCCACCGATGCCGTCGGCGCTGCCGCTGTTTCCTCCGGAAGAGCGGCGCCGTTCTGCTGGCTTTGAGGTACTTTCGGCGACGGCGATGATCTGGACGTCTTGTCATCCTCTGCGGTATCCACCTTTCGCTTACTCTCGGTCGCACCCTCCATCGCGTGCATCTTGTTGTTTAAACTGTAAACATACAACATTCATTTTCATTTAGAATTCTTTATTTCAATCCACTTCAGGATTTTATATCAGATTTTGTAAAATTCAAGATATAATTTTAATTATAATTTCAAGTAACGTATAATACAAAAAATTTTTGAATACATCAACGAAGAATTAAAAATACATACGCACATATGTGATATAAAATATATTAAAAGATGCGATATATAAAATTATGAATAGAAATCTACCTCAAAATTTATCGCAAATTACAGATCCTCTAAAGTGGATTCAATATGTATTTTGTGCGTTTAGTACTTATATGTATTTTATATGCATTTTGTACTGAAATGCTTCGTATGACATCGCACATGAAATTATAAATAGAACTTTGTCACAAATTTTAACCGTTCAAGATATCAAGAAAATCAGAAAATTGGAAATCTTGAAAGATCAAGTCCGTTGTATCAGGTGACTATTTTTGACAAAAAAAAAATAACTTGGATCTCGCACCGAGTTTATTATAAATATAGCAATAGAAACGTGACCATAGAAATAATATTAGAATAATAGTAGAAATAATATTAGATATATTATGAGGTTTTTTTTTAATAAAATGTCTCTAGCCGGGACGATCAAGTATGCAATATATAATTATTTAGGAAACTGTTTTCTCTAATTTTCTTAACAAAGTTTATTACATTTCTTAACAAAGTTTATTGAGATATAATGATATATTGAGTTGCCCGGAAAGTTCGTGCCGTTTTGAAGGAAAATTGAAATGCAGAAGATTTAAATTTTATAGTATACATTTATTAAATTTAAATTTTTTGCGGTAACAACCCAATAGAATAGATTAAACAATATTTCTGTTTTCTCGCAATACAAGAAAATAAAATATTTCGCTTGCGGTATTAACACGTTGTCTAGTTAGCTATTTTTTTTATATACCTTATCGTATACGACACAGTAAAATGAGCATAAATGTATAATGATACGTATAAAATAGTATATGGTTAAATAGAACTTTTCTCTTTTCTTTATTCTCATAGGTATTGAATAGAAGACTTTTTACTTTATATTTAGCAATTTACATCATTCAAAACATATTCAATTAATTTTTGTACAAGTATTTAAAAGTTTTTAATAGCATTATGGTTCTCAGTAATCATCAGGGCGTCACTGAAAAATCAGATACTGATAACCATCATGTTAATAGACCAACTGTGCAAGAATGAGTATTATAAAAACATCGCGCATTATCTTGGTTATCAATAAATCCGAGTGCATTGAGTAATAATCGATTGTGATTGTTACATATTTTTCAATCAAATCTACTCGTGTTTTTTCCGAACAATTCGATTACTTAATGTTTTTCCTTCTCTCTTTCTTTCTCGATGCATGATATACATTAATTCATTATCATTCCTGGATTTTCGAAACCAAAGTATTCTCCTTGTTTCCATCTTATTCGAAAGAAATCACCCTATACACGAATATACGAGCGAACTTCCAAGATCTTGTAGCTAAGAAGGTCGAATCCTGCAAAACAATTTCGCGAGAAACGATGACATTGATAAACCGATAAACATATACTGCAATAGAAGCGTCAGTCGGTCGACCTTATCTAGAAAATAGTTGTTCACCGGGGGCCTCAAGGACGGCGCGACGTGGTGGTAAAACGCTACGCGCGCGCCATCGTTCCCTCGTAATATCGGCGCTTAACACAGTGCGATATTCATGTCCTCACGCGGGACATATATATCACGGCGTAAATAAAATCTTCGTATCACGACCTGATTAGCCAGCCGCTATAATTAGACGTCGCGTAGCTTAATCAGCACACCGTCAGCGTCCCGATTAATTAACGCGCGTAAGCGTCTTCTCCAACTTTGCCATGGACGGGGGTGGGAATAATCAAAGTGGTCCCCCTTCGACGCAATCGACGATTCGACGAAAGTTCAGCGAAAGAGCACCGAACGATCGGGAACTTGGTGGGAAATAAATCTGGAATGTCACGCTTACTTACTTATTTATAATCAGAAAAATTTATTTAAAAATTTATGGAAAATTCTTAAAAATATCCCCTCTTTCTCTCGTTTGGGCCAATAATCGCGAGATTTTCAATAAGATTCATATATTATAATTAATTGATCAAATTGTCTTACTTCAACTTAATTTAATTATTGATAAAATTGATTTGTGCAGTAAAATTTAATTGACAAAAATTGAATTAGACAATTATCCACAAGCGTATGTACATAACGTATGAAATATTCAATAATGATAATAAATAGATAATGAGAAATAAAATATATTTTTCCTGTTTGGAAGGATTGATGACGTTGAAAGAAAATCTGTTTCTCTCAACGCGATCACTTTCAACATATTTTTCACAAATATTTATATCATACTTTCTTAAAGTAGATATGACCATGATCCATTTATAGCATTGTTCCGGTTCAGTAAAAAGAATAAATTACAGATAGCAAGTCACATAACATATTGCATTAACGATCCTTTCAACATGATCGAATTTTAATTACAAATAGATTTTAATTGCATAAAACTATGTCTCACATATATGAAAAATTATCCTTATTTCTTGGTTTTCTTTTACTAATTCATCTCATATTATGGTATTTAACGAAGCAATAAAGATATATTAACGATCTTTCTTTGTCTTTTTTGAAATTAATTCAATAATGAAATTTAATTTGCAAGTCTCATCTTATTCTCTCATACATGCATACAAACACAGAGTAGAGTAATATTCATAGACCAATTTTATTTAAAAAAATCGTTCTAAATGTAATCTTAAAGTTCTGTTCAGTGATACGACTAGATCATACTCAAGACGATCTTAAATGCAAAGTTGCACTACAAATCCCCTAATTATTTATGAGATTAGATCTTGGCTGATGGGTGCGTTTCGTTTTATGCGTAATGTGGGCGATGTATCTCATCCTTGTTATTCCGAATGTTAATACTAGAACTCCGAGGCCATTTTAGTTCTGTCAATCATTTAAATTTTTTTCTTTTAAAAATATACAGTATAGAATATAGAAAATATGTGAATGTAACACAAATAATTCTAATGATATCAATAATATAAAAATCAATCTTTATTAAGCAAAAACAAGAAAATTATCAAATTGACACCTTCGACAATTCTAGCGAAATATACTGTCAGTGATTCTGTAATAGCGTTAAACAAAAATAAAATGATTATGCGCATAAAACGGAACGTACACATGTACGTTCAATATTTGACAATACGCGTCTAACGGATCAGTTTGTATAGTCAGAATGCATGTACAGAGTGCATTCTTGCTTCCATCCCCCTCTCCTCTCACAATCATTTTCTTGATGGAAATTATCGATTCGTCTTCCGCGTCGTGGAACAGGTGTTTCGTAGATACAAATTTACAAAGAACTTGTTACAGATTTGTTAAATAAATAGAATAATAGTTATCTCACATTGTGTGAGACTGTGATATTATCAGGCGCGCTTAACATTCCTAATATACATCGGCCAAATACTCAGCATTATGACTCGTCATGCCACGTTATCGCAAATATACATCCTCAATGTTGAATATGACGTTGGCGAGACGTGTACACGCCATGTTGCATTGTCGACATCATAAGTAAAAAAATCACGAATATGAATTAAAGAATTAGTTTATTAATATGATATTTTAAACTCGATATTAATATCGAGAAGAGTAAAGATGTATAAATAATATATTAAATAGTTATAATATATTAAATAATATATTAAATAGTTTGTATAAATAATATATTAAATAATAAATAAATAGTTTTGCACTATTCACAAATTCGGAGTGATATGGAGTGTAATCTTCCAAATAGTCTCCTTTCGAAGCAATGATCTTCTTTCAGCGGTCCATTTATTTTCGAAAGCAGTCACTTTTGTGATAGTCAACAGCTTCCTCGTCGCATTTAGTGTCTTCAACATCATTAAACCGTTTACCTTTCGATTTTTCTTAGGAAATAACCAAAAGTCATATAGAGCTATATTTGGATTGTATGGGGTTTACGAAGTTGGACAATGTCATGTTTAATCAAAAAATCTTGAATCAGATAACATGAAGATACGTTATCATGATGTAGCAACAATTTCCACTTTTCCACAAATACAGCTGTTTCCTCTTCACTGCGTCACGCAATCGTTTAAAAACTCAAATAATATTCTATATTTATTACGACCTTGTGGAACATATTTGTGGTATATAATACCTTGATGATCAAAGAAAACAATGAGCATTGCTTTCACATTGCTCCAACTCTGGTGCGTTTTCTTGGGTCGAGACTCTTCTCTCGTCATCGATTGTGCTTTTGTTTCAGGGGCGTAGCCATAAACCCATATTTCATCGCCAATAATAATTCTTTCTTTCGAGCAACTTTTGATTGAGCACTCGTGAAATGAATTTTGCACGCGACTCATTTTCAGATCTTCAAAATTCAAGAAATACTCTCATTTGACATTCCAAGGTCGTCTTTTAATTGTGCATTACTCATACAATCACCATTACGAATCATATCGACAGTCTGGGAAAATGTGTAGCCAAGCTCTTGGCAAAATTTAATGTAAATTCTTTGCTTGACTTACTCGGTCATTATAAATTGCTCGAAATTTTCGACGCTCACACAACTGCGTATTGTTGATGACTAAACAGTTAGAGTCATGCCGCTTAATGGACCTCAAGTGAACTTCTCTAAATACTGAATGCCTATTTTCCATAATAGAGGATGACAAAAACAAAGATATACATAGATCTGTCACAAAAACAAAGATATACATAGATCTGTCTCAAAAAAGTATCCAACTTCTACGTATGTCTTTTTCCTTGGGTATCCTCCCTCTATTGTGGAAACCGCATTCAGGGAAGACCTTGAAGAGTACTCTCAGCAAGCGGCACCACCCAACAGGCGCAGCTGCTCAGTCAACAGTACGCAGTTACGCGAATATCGAAAACTCCGAGCATTGCATTTCACAATGATCACACCTACTCATTTGTCTTACCTGATTCAAGATTTTTTTTATTAAACACAGCATTGTCCAACTTCACCAATCTTCGTACAATCCAAATGTAGCCTCGAGTGACTTTTAATTATTTTCTTTTGAAGGGCAAAAGATTTGACGATATTGAAGAAATAAAACTAAATGTAAAAACGAGGAGTTGCCGGCTATCACAAAAAATGACTTCCAGGACTACTTCCGAAAGAGGGTGGATCGCTTGAAGTTTATTTCTCGGTTTTCAAGTATATATATATATATATATATATATATATATATATATATATAAT
>NW_012130086.1:2833238-2840394 GCF_000143395.1 Atta cephalotes
GAGAGAGAGAGAGAGAGAGAGATAGTGAGAAAAGAGATTGGGAGAAGGGATAGATGATGACAGTCGATGGAGAAGGGATGCTGAAAAGAGAGGGAGAACCGGAGGAAGAAAGAGAAAGAGAGAGATACGGAATAGAGTTCGTTGCACCCGCTCGCATTCACTGCGCTTTATAGATGCGGATATATAGGTTTCGCGGTACCAATTCTGAAAAGAGCGTGAGGCTCTTCCTTCGCGTTGGAGAACGCTGTCTTATTAGCGATTAGATAACAATGTCCATTTCTAGGGTAGACCCTTCCACATCATTAACTGTTATCTTTCAACTATGTTCTATTTCAGTTTTAATAATTGTTACAGAGTAAACGCAAAATGTACTGTTGGATTAAACATTAAATATCGTCAAAAATACAGATAATTATTTAAAGTAATTGAAATTTGTGTGTGAGAAGCGATATTAAAAAAAGCTTAATAATTTTTACCAAAAGATTAGTCATTAACGATTTAAATGAATTTCACGTCGTTGAAACCAATTATTCTCGCCAGAGATAACTTAAAAGCAAAGAACAATACAAAAATCAATCGGATGTCAAAAGGTTCAGTATTAGTTCAAATTACAACTGTCAATCCAACAGAAACTTCCCTTTCATTACGTTTTAATCTCTTTTTCTTTTACGATATTCGCTAACAGGTGGTCAGGCGCAAACTCGCTTTTACGCACGACGTAATTAATTCATGGATGTGTGCATAATCAGAAGCTGTTCGGGCAGTGCGTTTAATGTTTCATAAAATATATCGCGATATATACTGCCTTATAGAGGCGCAGGGAAGTGAAACGATGTCAAAGTACAACGATACCGATATCTTCGTGCGAAGCGAACACGTCGAAGAAGGAGGGAGAGAAAGAGGAATACACAGGAAGTGCGGTAGGAAAAAGTAAAATGATGCACTGTGAAGAGCCGTGGCGAAAGAATGCCCGCATATTTTTCTTCCTTAGATTTTTTTTTAGACGGGTAAATTTTACCTTTAACTTTAAGGAGATTTTCGAAGACCCCCTTAAAGTGAACTTATCTGAACCAAAAAAAAAAAAAAAAATCTCGAGGAAGACGAAACTCTCTCATTGTTCGGAAATGTAAGATACCCTTCAAGTGCACCCGCAGAAACTTGGTAACATCTCAAACTCCCACCACTACACAAAGCACCATCAGTTTTCAAAGATCAAATATTCACAAATTCGCAAAAATAGGATCTTCTTATTTAAAATATATACCTTGTCGTGAAAAATATCAGATAAAGGGCATCTCGTTTTACATCGAGGGAGAAAGGAGAACATCTTGAAACGGTCCTTTGTGAAATGCGATAAACCTTGAATCGGTCCATTTAATTGTCCATTTTCCTCAATAGTAGATTAACTTTAATCTCGATTTAATTTATACTTTATTTTTTTCTAATTTTTAGAACTAAAGAGAGGTAAAAAAAATGAGTAAAATCGAGGATTAATAAAATTAATCTATTTAATAAAAGTAAAAGACTTTGTTAAAAAGACATAAAGCACGATCGATGCGACCAGCGCGCACACGCGCATCACAAGACGCATTGTACGTGCATGTGCAATGTGCGCGCAAATTGTCGCCTCTCTGTCGTCGCGCGAAGGAACGTTTCGCGTACCGACCGCGAGTCGCGGTTAATGACCCCGTCCGTTTAAAACAATACCTGTATTTTCGCCGCCGTGCTCTACCTTTCACAACCGGTCGTCTCTCGTGCGCGAATATTAACTTTCCTACCTTTCCGTGGTATAGCGATAGCGAAAGCGAGGGGAGAAAGCGCGACCGTTCGGTGGGCGGCACTTTCTTGGAGTCCTGCGAAAGCACGCAAAACAGGAAAAATATGATATTCTGTGAGCGGCGAACGGTGACAAGATCTTCGTTGTAATTGCATTTTCGATGGCCGGAGATTCTTACAACGGTGATGAATTTTTTGCCAATGATTCGAGTGGAGCGAAAAGGAAGATGTTAAAAAAGGGCCGATTTTTGCCCAAAAAAGAATAAAAAAGGATAAGAATAGAAAAGAATAGAAAGGTCAAAATCTACAAAAAACATTATACCTTTTAACTGAAAATCGACTGATAGAATTAAACACATATAAGTGAAAAATGCTATATTTGGTCAAAGTGATTTTTCATGCTTAATAATATTTCTTGTAAATTTATACAAATTATAAATTTTTCCAGTTCAAAATTGATTCAAATTATTATTATTAGATATGAAAAATCGCCTCGACTGAATATAGCATTTTTCATTAATATGTGACTATTCCTTTTATACCCTTTTGGGTAGAAATCAGCCATCGGCCTTAACTCCTTTAGAGAAGATGTAAAAAAATTCCTTTGAAGAGTTCCCACTCCTTCGGTTTTTGACCGGAGACTCCAGCTTTTTGAACGAATCTCCGACTTTTCAGTAATATGGACGAACTTTGGTCATACAACCGCCCTAAACCTTTTTTTTTCTTTTAAATGGGAGTGTTCTACCGGTATATACTCCCATAACGGTCTTCACTTTTATATATATTTCTCCATTTTCCTTCGGTTTTGAAAAGAAATTTTTCTAGAAGCATGGAGATTTCTTTTCAAAACCAGAGAAAAGGAAAAATCCTTTTTTAAGAAGACCACTATAAAACGTTAATTTCCGGTAGAATCCGGTCAGATCTCTGACAAGAATATTGTCAATTTTTAATGGAACAGTAATCGAAAAATAGCAATCGTGCTCCGGACATTAAAAGGGCTTAAAAGAGGATGAGTAAATTTATGTTATTTTCTAACTCACGTTCACCAATCCAATGGCAAGCTTCGCAGGAAAATTTAATAAGGAAATATATTCCACAGCACTGTACAATTTCTTGAAAGTCCAACAAATCGACTCTAATAACGCACATGGACAAATAAATATATCGAACGTTGCACCGGCGAATTGTGATGCCGAAATAGTCTATTAAAAAGCAGTTTCGATTGTTTGTAGTTTGCAAAGCTATTTGCACGATGTTGATGCTTCAGTCACTTTGCGGCCTCCAATTTCTTCGCAAAACAATTTGTTCGATGTGTACACATGTGCGTATTATACATAAATATATCGGCGTAATTTATATCTTCATTAAAACGTTCCCACGACGTTTCGGGGGCATCGTTCTCGCGCCGCGGTCGTGCACTATTATTATTAGACCGTCGTCGATGAAACTGCACCGCACTGTGAGCGGGAAGCATAAAGTTAACTTGCAGCAGTTATAAGTAGGCCGAAACGATCCGTCGCAACAACCGTTTACGCACAACTGTTCACGCGATCCATCGACAAGTATAAGCGGCGCCCAACATCGGCGTCTCTCTTGCACACAGATCGCGCATTCCCGTAATCTTTAATGAGCCGCGGTACGCCCGCGCGTAGCGAGATAGAATGGACGGAAGATCCGCGATGAAGAATACACGCACGCACGCACGCATGCACGCACGCACGCACGCACGCACGCACGCACGCAAGCACGCACGCAGGCGATCGTTCTCGTCAGCAACCACGGCCACTTGCACTTTTCACCGAACGTCTTTCCTCTACCGACCACGTTCCTTTCCTTTCTCTCACCTTCCGCCTACACTCTACGGCGGATGCAGACTGATCCGCCAATCGGTCGGTCTGTCGGTCTCACGGGAGGGCTCCCTCCAACACCACCGTCAGGTAGCCGGTAAGGGAGGTCATGAAAGGTCGCGCCACGACGTTACACAACAACGTCGTTCGATGCTCCGATCTTCGCCGGCGAGGTGATTCCCTTGGAAGAAATTGGAAGAAGAAATTGGTCTCGATTTCTAACAGGTCTATGAAGGGATGCGACGTTCACGCCGTTCTATTCGATCGACGTCCTCGCGGTGCGCTCGAACGGCTTACGAAAGTCTGTCTCTTTCCCTCTCAAGGCTGTGACGAAGAGGAAGACGCCATGGAACGCGAACGTGCATCGACCACGGCGCGGTATCGGGGTCGAGAGTTCCACGACCGAGTGCAACGGGCCACCTACCTACCTCCTCTCCTTGGCCACGACGACGGCGGTGGCGGCATGCCGCTCTCACTCTCTTCTATCCGCACCGTTCACCTACTACGAGAGCGAAGTTCTCGCGCGTTCGCGATTGGCCGGTGTACTGCCGCGTCACGACGAGCGCGTCGCCGAGCGTCGCCTCGCCGCCAAGCCGGCCGTCTCGGAGTCGCTACTCCTCCCTCGGTGCTTTTGCCAACCTAGCACGAGCGACGAAACCGACGTAGCCTCGCCTCCTCGATTAACTTCTAACTTCTTAGCTTCGCGTGCGCCTCGAAATTTCTTAGACCGACGTCTCAGAGATGAATACTGAAGCTCTTTCACTTGCGGACTTTTAGCTTTATGAGGCGTATACTCACAGTTTCTCTTCGTAAAAGTTCATTTATTTACGTGACTTTCAAATTATTAATATTACGTATCATCAGAAATAAACTTAATAAATCTTAAATACTATAAGCTGTAACTGTACTTTTTATCTTCGCTTCTTAGCTTCGTGCGTCTCGAATTCCGTGAATATCTTAAAAATTTATAACGGTGCATAATGCATGATTTTTAAATATTTAGATAAATGCTTTTAAACGTAGTTTCGGTATTTTCTCAATGAACAAAAATATCCTGGAAAATCAACGCATATTTTCGTGGCCTTGTAATTTTTTTATTTTTATTATTTTTTGTTTCCGTAATTAAGTCTCAAATTAGAATTCTCTCAAAATATATTTTACTTGCACTTACTACTATTATTAAAGTTGATGAATATTCCTGCCTATAAATATCTAACATCTGACATGTAATAAAACACCTAATAAAACGCCACTAATAGCATATTATCCTTTAATTACATTGCAAGCTAAGTCATTAGAATACTGATACTTTTGCAGCATTGTAAGATCGTAAAATATTCAAAATTCCTTAAGTTACAAAAATTTTTAAGTTATAAAAAGTTATTCAAGTTTTTTTTTATTTTCGAAGAATTAATCAAACATTTTATAATTTTTTAAAAGTTCAAAATTTTTTGATAGAAATAGAAAAAGAAGAAAGAGAGACATTCAAAGTTTTGTGAATTGCATAGCAGGAAAACAAGTCTACTTATAATTGTATTTAAAATTTTTTAACTTCATTAATTTATTTCAATATCTATGTATATTTAAATTAATTTTTCCTACATGGTTTTTTTTTTACAGATTTATTCAGGTACAGAATGGAAGTTATAAAAGTTGCACAAGGACTTTATAAATTACTTTGTATACTAGAAAAGTTTTCTACGATAATTGTTACCTCATATTATAGTCGTGTTTACTTTTTTTATTTCAACTTCGTATTTATTTAACTGGAAACTAGTGCTTGGTTCTATAGTCTATTTGTGAATTTAATACTTCATATATAAACGAGATATCAAAAATATTTAACGTAGAATTCAAAAGCTGCACGAGCAAAAAGACGATATTGGAACATTAAACTTCGCTATCGTAACGCAAGCGGGATTGCGAAACGCATTAAACACCATAGTAGGTGTTACGTTACGTGACGATTATTGTGACGAATTATGCGTGTCCGCGCGTATCAGTGGTTGGAATTACGTTTGTCGCGCCTCCGCTGTTCAGACGCGAGGACAAACGGCGGAAGGTAAAGCACGAGATATAAACGCGAGGAAAAGCGAGGAGAGAGTGTCAGGGACGAGAGAACGATTCTCAGGAAAGAAACAGACTTTCGAGCAGCGTTGGCCCTCGAAGAAGGTCAGCGTATTAAACAGTCAGGAATGCATATCCTCATGAGGAGGCGCACGCGCGATATAAAATATGCGTTTCGCCTTCATCATTGCACAAGCGGATGCCTATTACGCATGGATGATGACGCATATCTTGGACCTTCGGGACGCCTTCGACAAGGAAGAACAGAAGGGATATGCATAGGGAATGAATGCGCATCTAGAAGAACGCGATTTTCGATATCCCTATTATATTGAGTTTCCATAAAGTCGCACTGTCATCCGAACTTGAAATTCAGAGTTGTTAGCAAAACCAAAAAAAAAAGTTTTCTAACTTTTCCCAATCACTTTTTAGAAAAATTTCCTGACTAAAATAAAATAAAACTAAAACTTATAAAAATTATAAAAATAATAAGAATAAATAAAAAATAACATAAAACTGTTATGGTACTTTTTAAAATGTTTTTAAAATAAAAAATTTCAATTTTGTGCTTTTGAAAGGGCAGCACTTCCTTTCATCTATTTCTTCGATATATCTTGATTATGATATATATATGATATATATAAATTAAAAATTATATATGATATATATAATTTTTAATTTATTCATCTTTAATTCCTTTTTTATTTCATTAAATAGCCTCTTTTCAAGTTTCTATTTTTTTTTATTCATATTGAGTTTTCTTTTGTTCTTTTAACAGCACTGTTAGCGAAACAAACAAAAATTCCTGTTTCCCGATTTTCCCTGACCGTTAACAATGTTGAAATTGACAAATTTTATTACATTCTTTGTAAATATAAAAGAAGTTTGCTAGAAATAGCAATAGGAAAATGCTACAAAGCAATTATTAAAGGTTGCCGCTCTTTTGTTCAATGCAGTATTTACTTTTCGCATCCCTATCAATTGTTATCTTTAAATTTTGCATATTATCTTTAAATTTCGTTTATCACATTTTTATTATTCGCTTAATTTATTTATTTATAAATATTTAACAATAATATACATATTTACTCGTTAAAAATCAATTGTATATTTTTTTCCAATAGATATACTGAAAATTTTTTTTACATTTGTGATCATAATTACATGTTACCATAATTATGCTTATTATCGTTATAATGTCAGTAATAACTTTGTGCATAGTTCTGTTCACGAATATATATTGGCATCCAAAAATTATAGTTATAAATTATAGTTATAAATAATAAATATAATATAAATAATAATATAATATAATACAATAATATAATATAATACAAGTAAGAGTCCAACATATAAATTTATATTCAAAAACAAAAAATTAATAATATTATATATATATATATATATATATATATATATATATATATATATATATATATATATATATATATATATATATATATATA
>NW_012130086.1:2840414-2849288 GCF_000143395.1 Atta cephalotes
ATATATATATATATATATAATATATAATATATATATATATATATATATATATATATATATATATATATATATATATATATATATATATATTTAATTTTTTTGGTTTTTTGAATATAAATTTATATATCAGACTCTTACTGGCCCTATATTGTATTTATTATTTATTGTTATAAAGAGCCCTTTATTATTATTAATTTAATTATTATTATCATAAAAATGGTTGCAAAAATAGTTGGTTACTATAATTCAACTATAATTTATAATGGTTTTTTAAAACAACCATTTAAATGTAATTGACAAAACACACAAAAAATATATTTGATTTTTCATCTAAAATTCTGCTTTAGAAATTAGAATTTTTGCGCATTCAATGGTGTATCGTGTATGATTTCAAAGTCATGCGAAAAGTTCGGTGAAAAAAAGAATTCCCTGCTGAGATTTCGATTTAACTAATCTATAGCAGTTAGGGGTGCGTAAACTCCAAGTATATTTTATCCTTGTTCAACATTCGGTGAACAAGGATAAAATATACTTGGATACTCAGGTTAACATAGTCGAATTTTAGAACGCAGCCTTAAAGATATCATGGTGGAAATAGACTTCATGGCAGATACTAGGCACAATTTGCATAAATTAAAATAAATCGCTTATTCGTAACCCGGAAGATTCTCAATAATATAAGCCTTTCAGAATCATAAATCGAAAATGACTTGCACAAAATCCAAGATGTTCTTCAATTAACATCCCAAAGAAGATTATGATATTCTTCGCATACATCCTATGTTATAACCACGTGTTTGTCTATCTTGCCAACTTTTATTCGCAAAAAACTCAATCCTAAGATAAAGGCAAACCATAACATCGACATGCTGTATTTCGCAATAGGGCATTATACTTGAAGAAGAAAAAAGAATTATGTCACACTTGTCGACATGTTATCTCTGTCGGAGACGGCGCGGAACGCAAAGAGGGAAACCTCGAAGAGCGATCGAAGTCATGCTATTATTATGGACGTTGAATCGGTTACGAGAGAGCCCGAGTCTCGTTCTCGTCGTCGTCGTCTCGACCTAATTCGCAGACACTCGCGCGGAGGAGCGGTCCCGCACGCCCGAGATGTCCCTGAGCGTTCTGTTCAAGGACGCGTTCTTAAGCGCGTTGGTGAACCACGAGTGCGCTTCGCCACGTCTAGGTTACGCTAGGTTGCAACCCGACTGCCAGTTTAAAGATCGAGACGTAGATTCAAATACGAAGATCTCCGCCATGTTACTTAACGACAAAAGACTCATTTATTTTTTCCTCGGCAAATGTACTTCGAATCGCTCAACCATAACTTTGAAGAATCTTCATGAACTAATTTCAAGTCACGAGAGAACAAATCCGTAGTTTTTGTAAATTTAACAAATCGTTTTCATAATTTTCATTTAATTTATAGAATCCTGGCTCTTTTCCATAAGCTTGGAGATCTTGATACGTTTCAAAAAAAAGCTCTGGCTTTAAATAAAAATAAAAATATGAGATTGCAAAAAATATGGGATATCAATTTTTTATTTACATTCATGTTTTTTATGCGAAAATTGTTATTAATTTTCAGTTTCTTATCAATATCAAATTAATTTCTGAGAAAAGTTTAGTGTTCTCTAGAATTGTTTTAAAAATATTCCAAAAACTTTTTTATCTTTAAAAACTTTTTTTTTATCTTTACTCTTAGAGAACTTAAAAAATTTTAATTGAATTGAATAAAAAATTGCCAAACTTTCTCTTTTTTTTATTTTCATATAGAATTTTCATTAAAATTTGGAATCAAGTAAAGTTTTGATCGAAATTAAAAAAAATATGAATTTTGATATAAAAAAAATAATTTTTTTTTGGCATATATAAATATATTATATATTGTTATAATTGTCTAAAGATTATCGTGAAAGAATAACTAATAATGGTGTGTCAAGTTATTGCACTAATCATCAACAAGTCTTTGCAGAAATGCAACTTCAGTTGGCAGAGACTTTTTTGACCTTCATAATTGACCTTCTCGTGATGCGAGTTTCTAGAAAGATCTCAGGTATAACAGTAGGGATATTTGATTCCAGGTATAGTTTACCTGCGCATGTTACAATATTATTTCTAAAAGTCTTTGTAGCTTCATCTTTGTATATTTTAATTCTTGTTTTTAAAAATTTATTTTTCTTTAATATTACGCAATGTATTATATTTATTTTATATTTTATATTATGTTATGTGAGTATATATAAATGCATTATGATTTCTGCGAAGTTAAAATATTTTAGAATATTTTACTTCCTAAATTTTAATATTAATTATATTAATTATAATTTAATATTAATTATAATTTTTCAAAATTTTTAACAGAACTCATAAAATTTCTATACAAAAAACAATTTTAATGATTAAATATACAGAAATATATTTTTATAAAAATGAAAATGCCTGGAACCAAATATTTCTATCATCTTTCTAAAAACTTACTGCATTACAAGAAGGTCGAAAGATCAAAAAAATTTCTACCAACTTAAATTGCATTTTTGCAAAGATCTGTTAAGACCTGTTGTAGTTGGCGCAATTAGGTATTCATTTTCGATAATCTTTATTCAATATTTTTTAGACAATTAAATTATGACTAAATAAAGATAAGCAATATCCTTATGAATGTAAGTGAGATAAAGGTAAAAAAATGTAATTGTGATTTCGTTAAATAAACCAAGAGAGCAAAAGTACGTTGCAGAAACATGTCGCAATCCTCCACGAGTTATATGGCTGTTCAACTTTGTGCCCGATCGATCGTTAGGTCGGTCGCATCAAAGTCCATGGTACGATCATACAAGTCGACATAATCGTAACCCCTCCGGGTCTAACGTGAATACAATGAGATAGCAGCTTATTCAGAAATGCAAACATTCATAAAATAACTTCATGCTTTCTCCTATTTTTAGCAGACTCTTTATACGTTTAAAGATCATGGTGAATGAAGAGCCAAAATTTAAGTATGAATAATGAGAGAAAAGTTTGAAGTTGGTCTGGTCTATCTATCTTCATACTAATATACAATATGGCAACTTAAAATAAATCACCAAAAAATGTCAACCCAATAGGCAAAAATTTTATGATTTAAAGAGACAAATAATAGTAAAATTTATTTTTTTAAATTCAATTTTTTATGATCATAAAAGTCATAATCATTTTTAAAATGAAAATGTATGATTTTTTTTACATATATAATTCTTCTAAATATTTTGCATACGAAAGTATTAAAGTAGAGAAAAAAATCAGTAATTTTACGAGAGATACTTTATTCTGACATATTTTTTTTAACAAAAAATATATTAAATATCCCGTAAACTATTCAATTTTTTATAACTATACCTTAATACTTTTATACGTATAATAAGATGAATTATAGATGTAAAGAAAATATAGTAAAAAAAATGTGTAACTTACGTTAAAAATTTATATATCAATAACAATACTACATCACTCAATAGCGATAGCATTCTAGAATTAAAAGATATCGTAAAAGTTATTATAAAAATCGATCTGTATCAACTTCAAATTCCCCCCCCCCCCCAAAACCAGTCGTCAACTGCCATGAGACCATGAGCTAAATGATTTTTCAAGACCTTGAATGCTCAAGGACGTACAGAATCTTTGAGAAACTCTCCCTTCTTCCTTCTCTCACTTGGACACTCTCTTTTTTTCTTTTTCTTATCTCGTCCTGTCTTATCTGTACTATAAACACAGTTTGTTTCTACAAGAAATACCGATATCATGAGAAATAGAATAGACGAAAGAAGGACGATTGCAATTTATGATCTTATGCGTAAATAAAAATATCGATAGAATCTTTGATAGTGATGCAACAAAAAACATTATGAGCATTCTTTTTGACCACGTGACAATTGAATATTTCAAACTTTCTGGACCAATCAGAAGGCTTCCCTCAAATTGTTCCTATATTTGGTCAATTCATTACTATTGGTTACTACTCGTTACGATAATCACGATGTGAATTATGGTGCTCATTTTTAATCTCATTTTATGTACTAACCGCGGATATAATAAATTCACCGTTCGTTGTATTTTAATAATAATTTTTGAAAAGAAGAATCTCGTTTTTCATCTCGTAATTTTTTTAGTAAGGTATTTTCAAAATATTCTCATTTTAAACTTTAAATTTCTTGACTACGTGTTCGTTATCGCCGTCTACGTAACTCTTTGTGTAAGATTGTATTTGCATATGTCATTATTTTAGAATATAGCACAAGCGATAATATTTTTTTCGCTATCGATAACGCGTACCAATAACGATCTTGGATTCAAGACTAATTGTAAGACTAGACGTATCACACAATTTATATGCAACAAATTATAGTAACATGAGTCAACTGCATTAATCAAAGTGTATTTCAAAATGCTATTGAAAAGATGCCAAGTTTAAGCATTACTGCTTTATTATTATGCATCATTAAGCAAATGCAACGGAAAACATTATCCTCAAATAACTAAATGATTAAAATTTATTAGTGTTAGGACTACATTCTATATTTATGTATACATAAATTATAATATATTAAGTATGGGAAAAAGTTCGTGGCGATTTTCCCGTTACATCTAACGGGAAAAACGCCACGAACTTTTTCCCACAGCTAATATTTTGAGTTTATCAAATTCGCCAGATATTTTTGTACATAATTTCCGTAAAAAGTTTTCAACAGATATTTTTCTACAAATTTTTTTATCCAAAAGAATTTTTTTCAAATCATAAACAAAAATTAAAAAATCCAAATTTAAAACAATTGGCTGAATTCTAAAATATAAACAATTGAAGTTTCTTCTTTAGTTCAATTTTACACTTTTTGAAGTATTTATTAAGGGTTAATGTTGTTTTATTCAGAGAATAAATTCCTTTTACATTTTTATTAAAATTAAAGCTTTGTATTAAGGAATATGGGTATAATTACCCGATTTTGATAGATATAAATGGTAGTTTATTTTATCTACCCTTCTTTATAGGATAAAAGAAAAAATTGTATTTTAAACGTTATAAACAGGACTTTTCGGAAATGTAGAAATGCAACAATGTTAGGTTTGTTCTTTATAATTGAACTAGTATACATTTATTGTACTTAAAATAGAATAGACATATTTAAAGTTCTGCGATAGCGAGATAAAAAATGCAATCCAGTGCAGCAACAAAGATCAGATCTACTAAATTGATTTTTTCGAACTTTTTAAATCTTACAAAGCAAAATAAATGAAACAACAAAAATATACATTTACAAAATTAATTTCACATCGTTAAAATGATCAGAATTTTCAGAAATTCACCATGTGCATGTAATTGGCAATCTTGTTCTCCATGCTCGCATGCTTAAAACACGTTACCTTCGCATATTCCGTGAATCGACGTTTTACATAAATAACAAGGAATATCATCGGTTTATTTTGTGATGCTTAAATCTTTTCATCACCATAACGATTGCAAATACTGCACTAATTATATGGAAAATTGGATTTAGATGAAATGAGTTAATTTTCATATATAATGTAGCTTATAATGTGGTAAACAAAAGGTGCTACAGACATACAGGATATTGGATAGTATTGAGCGATGTATCAAAGATGCCTTATGAGAAACAAGTTTTACATATTTGACGCATAGGAAAAACTACAAAAATCATTACTGAGCCTTGTATAAGCTTTACAATCTTTTTCTAATATCTTTTTTTAATATCTTTTTCTAAATCCAAAAAATAGAAAATTGATGAGCAGATTCAAAAAAGAAAATATGTATAAACATTTAAAAAAAGATGAAACATTGTCAAAATATTTATACGGATGAAAAAAGAAAAAGTACTATTTAATTCATATTGAGTATATTTATTGATGTTCAGACATTTTCTTTTTTTAATTTAACCATTAATTTTCAAATTTGAATTCAGAAACAAACATTAGAAAAAATTGTGAAATCAAATAGATTGTAGACTTTCTAGGGTTATAGACCTATTCTTTTTCTTAGTCTAAAACTAAACTTCTTGCATTGTGTTAGCTTTCTTGTTTTTTTTTCACATTAGAGAGAAAAAGACAAAAGACGAACCGTGCAAAAAGTTCATCTTTAAGTATAAAGAAAGAACAGGTCGGATCCTATACAGCCTACCTATTATAGCACTTATGAAACTATTCAGATTCCGATCAGAATTATTTTGGTTTCTCTTCTTCAGAAAACATAACAGAAATCTAAGAAATAATTGAACAATTCCGAATAATTAATATCTGCCCAGGTTTTTTATATTTCATTGTCTTTTATATTTCATTAAGATGTACTTTCTACGTTATTATCATTTTTACATCGTCCTCGACGATGTTCTGCACTAAACACAATAGACCTTCATACGGAATACAACGAAAAGCGAGTGCAAGTCTACAGCGAAAAGCCTACTGTTTCCCCGAAGGACAATTTCATGCAAAGGATTTCTATTAAGCAAAAGATTTGCGTTTTATTTGCGATTCCTATAACTTCTCTTCATATAATATACGCAATTTTTAAAAATTATTTCACTGACAGAAACAGTAATTACAAAAAAAAAAAAATCAAACTATATCCGAATAAATAAACCGTGGCAAAAGACGTAGGTCTTTTGGAGAACGGAAGTTTAAAGAATAAGAATAACAAGAATAAAGGACTCCTCTCGACACGTATGTTAGTTTGGCTTCGTATTTCCAAGGTCGAGCCTTCGGAGTAGAAACACGACATTTCCTTCGTGCGCGTAAACGCCTCCCAGCGATCGAATATGCCGGGAAAATTATTGTATCAATGAACAAATTCGGATGTCTCGCTTAACGCACAGAGGCTTAATATCTTATCTTCTTCCGCGTGTATAATTCTCAGCGTGAGAGTTGTATGCGCTCATTTCACGAGAGTGATAATAAAAAAATGAAAAAAATAGAACAATGGTAATAACATAAATTATAATTTGCAGAGGGCGGAGAAAAATAATTTTATTTTATTTTTAAGATATATTATTATATATTACTGATTTTTAAATTATGAGTCTAAAAAGGACATGTTAAAATTACGATATATTAAAAAACTATTAAGTTGCTCATATTTTTGTTATCTCAGATACAAGCGTTATAAAACCTAGATAAATAAATTTATTAAAATTGTTCATATTTCATATCGATTTTGTAATATAATTTGTGAAAATGTAACATAAATACATAATTATATTTTCATACTTTGCTCCGATATTCGATAAAAGACCATAAAAATATTGTAGGTATTTTACATTTGAATACTACGTGTGTATATGCATTTTTATGGATTTATAAATCAAATTTCAAATATAAAAATAATATGTATGCGGTAAGATATTATGTATCAAAACGTGATAAGATTAATTAAAATTAAACAAAATTTAATGTAAAATTTGTGTTGCTTAAAAGTAATGTCCTATACAATGGCTGCTTTCGATAAATAACTAGTGATTCTTTGTTATAATTTAGAGAATTACCATATCAAGATTTTCAAAATTTACATTAGAATTTACAGACTAAAAACTCCGGGCATTTCTCTTGCAATCCCAGATGCATATAAAAAATTGTACGCGTATAGATTAGTAAAATTGATTTAATCAGACCAGTCAACAAATAATTACTTCACATCTAATTGTTCATTAGTAGTATTAATTTAATGTAAAAAATTGACCAATTATAGTCGATCAGTCTTCTCATATTTGACTCCGATTATTTCCTATAGTTTTATACGATTGCTACACCTATTTATATTTAATATAATTTATGTACAGAATACAGAATAGCATGGGAGGAGTCAAAGAAAAATTGTAGAAGACTATCTACAACCTCGTAACTATACCCAGATGCCTTTGGAAAATCCCCCTGGACGGTCCTGAATGCCCTAAGAAAAAGAAGATGGTTCTGAGGAAAAGAGAAAGGACAGCAATTCTATTATTGGTGATTGAGTGGATATAGTTTGACCATTGCGACTGGCACACATCAAGAGCCCCAAGCTATCATTTCATCCTTATTATTCATCGAATGTTAAACAAGGATAAATTGATATCTGGAAACACTCGATGTGTATTCCCGAACGCAATAGAAAAGCTTCAAGCCGATAGTCAAGTGAGACGCTTCCCTTTCTGTACTAAACGCAATAAATATAAAAAAATTTTTATTAAGAATCAAATATTTTATTAATTAAGATACAATATAAAATGAGTAAATAAATAAATAATTGTTGCAAAAATTATATCATTTTATAATAAGATAACTTTTATATTACAAAAATATAATAAAAATCGTTACAACTTAAAATTACTCGATAAAATTACTTAAAATAATGAGATTTTACTAATCAATTAACATATAGTAATTCAAATATTAAATATTATTATATATAAAGCAGCATTGAGTTTTCACTCAAAAAAGAAGTGTTTAATTTTATGATATTAAAATGTTTTATTCTTATCTTTTTTAAACATTTAAAGATATTTTAAATAAAAAAGTTTAAAATTAAAACATCTTTAAGTGTTTAAAAACAGATACAAGAATAAAATATTTTAATATCTTAAAATCAAACACTTTTTTTTCAGTATTCTTAAATTTTCTTCTTTCTTTAATATCTTTTTCTTAAAACTATTTTTTTGCTGTATTATAAGATGTATATATAATGTTACGGATATTTTTGCTTTATTATAATATATATATATATATATATATATATATATATATATATATATATACGAACAATAAACGAACTAGTAGACGTACGTACGTACGGACGGACGTACGTAACGTTAATTACGACTACTACACTATAGTCGTACGTACGTAGTACAACGA
>NW_012130086.1:2849308-2852378 GCF_000143395.1 Atta cephalotes
TATATATAGTAGTATTATTNTTNTTATTATATATATATATATATATATATATATANATATATATATATATATATCGACATAAAAGCCATNAGCCTATGGCGGCCAAGCGTTTAAAATGACTCACCATACATTGCTGACGTGTACAAGACCGATCGCCATTAGAAAACATTCTTGTTGGTTCATTTTCGGCCGTTTCTTCTGATTTTGTTCAGCACGTTCTTTGATAACAGGTGAAACCGTCTTAGCTTCACTACTACCTTCGTCTTCTTCGTCTTCCTGAGTCCTTTTATAGGGTTGTCGAGTATCCGGTCGATTAGAAACCGCCATGATGTTCGAAATTTTAACACGTGTTGCAGACCGTTTCTTGTCTGTCTCACGAAGCAACTTAAAACAAGGTTCTACTAATACTGGCACATCTATGGTAGGTACCGCGCCCAACCGCAATCGGTTCCTCTTCTGATTGCCTTGCATGATCTGCTCCCTGCTTTCATCCTCATAGAATTCCTCTAGGAAGTGCCGGGAGCAGATTCGCGCCGTCTTGATGTTGAACGGTGGTTCTCCATTTGCCAAAGGTGCACGGCCACACGCACGTACCCATGACTCGCGCAATTCGGTATTGTGCGGGAAACGGTGGTATCGCACCGACTGCTTGCGGGTCCGGCGATGGCTGTTGCGGCACGTGGCCACCGCGCACTGCGGCATCCTGAACGGCGCGATCTCCCTCTTATCGTCGTCGAGAACGGCCTATCAAGAAGCGCAGGAGGACAAAGCGACGACTGAGTCCGACGTGGTACACATACGCGCGCGCGCACATAAACGCACAATCGCGAGCGCGGAGAACGGAAGAACGTGATGGCGAACGGCGGTGGTCGACAGACGATCCCCCCCGAAATTCACGCGAGACTAATTGATGACGAATGGTGAATGATAAGCGACCGCCGCCAACTCGTCTGTCCTCGGATGCGATTCCTCTTCTGGTAGCTTTGAGAATGTATCTCTGATGAATACTCTACTCCAACTGATTGTAAATCGAGAGTTCGTCTGGATGAGACTGGTCATCGAGGGAAGCGTGAGAGTAACACTCGAGCCAATCATGGTCTAAATGGGTCGTACTATACGTGCGACGGCCCTTTTGGTAGCCTGTATATGGAAAAGACGCAGTGGGGGAATTGTTAATCCTCTTTTTCTTGACAAAGAAATCTGACAAAGAAAAAGAGACGAGAAAAGGAATAAAAATTCAATCAGATATAGAGAGAATAATTGAAGAACAATTATGTCAAAGACATTTTCGTTACCTTACTCAAACTTTCGAACTTCGAAATTGATGATCGAAAACTGGTGTCGTAGGGGTAGTATGAACGATAATGGAAAAGCGAGAGACTGAGAGAGAACAGCATGTGTGTTAGAGAGACAACGACAGACGAAGGAAGAGGAGAAGATCGAGTGCGTAACGTCCGCGAGAGGTGTCGCCTCGGTGAACGTCGCGGCTACGACAATCGGCTGCTATTCCCATTTACCAACAAGATGGCGTTATTGAAGCCGGCAGCGCAACCGGCCGGCATCACAGAGGTACACGACACCCGGCAAGAAACACCGTGTGGACTGTGGAGAACGCGAGAAGGACCGAGAGGAGGATACCATTAGGCAGATGGAAAGCGCAAGAGAGAAAGAGAGCGCGCGTGATACTCACTTCTTATGACGGATGTTGGCACCGGAAGTGAGCGCGTATATATTAGGAAGACGAGAATAAAGGAAGCAAGGGGTAGTTGGAACCATGTGAAGAGATAACGAGAACGAAGGGCGACGTAATGTAGCGATAACGGTGAAGACGGCGATGATAATGATGACCACGACGATAAATAACGATAAATGACGACGTTGTCGACGATAACGACGACGACGACGGCGACGGCAAATTTACCCGCGCTCGCGGCACCACTCCGAACACTGGCCTCTTGCTCTGATCGGTCCGCAGCGCAAGAGGTGGCGGGCACACTGGCACAGCAGCTGCGTGTACCTCTTCGTGCCTGCGTGAACCTGTGAACCAATGATCGTGCGCCGCCGTTGCCGTCGCGGCAGGGATGACGAGGACGTCGTGGAGAGGGGAACGTACAACCTGGGGTTGCAAGGAAGACTGCCGCGCGCGCGAAGGCCGTCGACGGGGGGGAGACGCGAGGGAGGGGCGGCGGGAGGTCACCGCTACCATGTACCGAGGGTCCTTTAGGGGGTTCGCCACCCCTTGTGGCGCACACGCCGTCGCACGGTCTTCCGCATTTATCTGCCGCGATCAACCGTCGACCTGGCTTTCACTCTCTGCCAATATTCTTATATATCACTTATAGTTTTCACTTTACACTATATTTCTTCTTGTAATCTCTTCGCTAACAATCATCTTCTTGTACTCGCTTACATTCTCTTGGAATATTTGCGTACTTCGTTGTTAACATTTGTTAAAACATGAAGAATGGAATTTCCAATAATAAATGGTATCATCATTGTGGTATCAGTATTATTAATGTCTACTGTATGTTTAATCTCTTTTGATTTCACAATCTCCGTAGTCTTTATTTTTATTATTTCTATTATTGTTTTTGATAATTGATCTTTTTGTCTTTTTGATTTTATCACTTCGTGACAATAAATGTTTGTTTTGTAAGGATTCGAAAAATATAAAAATCAAACTGAGATTTTCGCTTTTAAACATATGCTTTTATTCAACAAAGTATCATTGTTATGTAAATGGTTCTTTTTCTTTCCTTTTGTTGTACTTCTTTTATTTTGTCTATAAAAGTGTGTAACAGAACATTCTATATCCAAGAATATCTCTATTATTAAAGTTCGTGGCCATCTTATCACTTAAACCATTTATATATGCTGTTATATCTTTTTCTACAGTTATAGTTAGAATTCGTTGGTCATTGAGATTTAGGACTTTGTCATCAGTTATTTAAATTTGAGATATATAAATATCAATTTTTCATATAGATATATATCTATACATACATACATATATATATATATATATATATATATATATATAGAGAGAGAGAGAGAGAGAGAGAGAGAGAGA
>NW_012130086.1:2855377-2857697 GCF_000143395.1 Atta cephalotes
CATATATATATATATATATATATATATATATATATTATACAAATTTATTTCTATCTCTTTCACGCATTACTTTGAATATTTTTGTGATTTGTATTTATGTGATTTGTATTGTGTTCTCTATTTAGGGATGGACCGGAGATCCAGAAAATATCTGGTATCCGGCATTTTTTTACTATTCGGCCGGATAACCGAATATCATTGGTATCCAGTAATATGTATCCAGTTGAAATTTTATATTGATAATTTGCATCATTAAAAATGCAGAATTTTATTCTTTTCTTTCAGCAAATTTCAGCAAATTTCTTGCAGTTCATCTCTCTTTCTTCTTTCTTTTCACATTGAAGGAAAATAAAGAAAATTATCGCTATTTTTTCCTTGATGTCCTTCTTTTAGAAGCCACTTTCCAGATATCCGATAGGATATCCAGGAAAATATCCGGTGTTCAGCTGGATAATTGCCCTATATCCAAAAACAATGTGACGCCGGGTATCCGATATCCGGTAATTTTACGCTTCGGTACATTCCTATTCTTTATAACTATTTTTCTACATATATGCTGGAAAAAATTTTACTAACATATTAAAAAATTTAAATATATATAGACATAGATGTAAAAATAATTTGGATCATTAAAATAATCATGTAGAATGCTTAAACGTTGATGATAATTAGAGTGATTACTCTTGAGCAACCAATTTCAGATTATTAACCTTAAAATATCAGGACACAAACAAAAAATTCAAGACTTCTTCATTGTTATACATTGAATTACAAAAACATTTTGTAATATTAATTAAATTATACAGGGTAATTTAAAACATAATGAGTTGAATATCTCGAAAAATATAAAAGATATGGAAAAATAATTAATAAAGTTATACAGTCTGAAGGGATGCAAATATTAGTAAAGTTAATTTTAATTAAAAAATCAATTTTTTTAAGGTCATATAGTCATTTTTTTAATGGAATTATATAATTTTTTTTACACAATATAATTCCTCTCATTATTCCACATATAAAAATTAAGGTAAAGTTATCGAAAAATCAATAATTTATGAAATACAACAATATTTTACATTCTATGCTGGCATATTTTGACATAAAATATTAAATATCTTGTAAAGACGTAAACTATTAATTTTTTGATAATTGTACCTTAATACTTTTCTAAACAAAGTTATGAGATAAATTACTCAATTAGTAATATAATTAGTAATAAAGAAAATGTATAATTGCTTCAAAAAGAAATACATAAATAAAATGATACTTTTTTAAATAAGCAATTATGCCCACAATATTTATAAATACACTAATGAACTTTATATTAATTTACATTATACGATGAATCAGAACAAAAATTTTAACATTCCTGCAAAAGTTTCAGCGCTCTACATAATTATTTTGATGATTCAAATAAAATTATTTTCAGATCTATAGCTAAATAAACTTTTAGATATTTCAGCAAAATCATTCTTTCCGTATATTAGTTGCTCTCGAGATGCTCTTGGAGATACAATTTCAGAGCGTCTTTCAATAAAGCGTCTATCCTTTTTTTTCTCTTCGCAGCACAACATTTTCTTGTTCATGCAATGCTCCATTCGTCTGAGTGACCTCAAGTCCTCTCCCTCGCGGGGCGTGTTGGGTTACGCATCGTTCCTCTAGATGCGCACTCTCGACGATTATTCGTAATACGAGTACGATGGTACCGACAGAGATGAAGAAGTCCTTGTCGACATAGTAACCGCTGTGTCAACGACCAGCGATTTAATCATCGCGCACTCAATAAGTAACATATAGAGATTCCGTGTTTTGTATAGCAAAGAAAATGTTCTTTCGACTCAATTACAACACTAACTATTTATCTGGTTTCCAAAAGATAATATAAATTATTTTATTTAATTAGTTTATTATTTTAATCGTATTAAATCTTCGAGTAGATCAAACTGATTACACATTACATTACATGGAAATTTTTTGCTAAAATAAAAGTATCTAAAAATTTAGTTTGATCTAATGATTTTATTAGACCAAAAAAAAATACATATGTAGAACGCTCAAGCAATTATAATAAACAATGCTGAAAAATTTAACATTTCCAGCAATCAGCTTTAGCGTCCTATATACTTATTGATCTCTCTAACAAAATTATTTTCAGATCTCTATCCAGCTACTTTTTAAATGCTTTAGCAAAATCATTCTTTCCATATATAAATATGTAAATTTTGCGTTCAAGTCATCACATATATCTTATCGCTATAACGATTCCTTTAATATCGAAAATCTTAAAATAATAAAAAATCTATATTAAAAATAGATTAAT
>NW_012130086.1:2861209-2866823 GCF_000143395.1 Atta cephalotes
GAAGGAGAGAGAGAGAGAGAGAGAGAGCTGTCTTCTCTCTCTCTCTCTCTCTCTCTCTCGCTCGCTCTTATTTGCTTCTCTCTCATAGCCGACACCCCGGACACTCTCCTTCCGTGGCTGCTCTCGGCTCGACTCGGCTCGCCGCCGCTGCCACCGTCGCTACCGCCACCGCCGCGGTGCACAGCTGGCGCAGGAGAGAATCGGCGTCGTCGGCTCTGTGGCCACCAGACGCGCGCCTGGAGAACGACGAAGGATGATGCGCAGCTGCGGATGAGGACAAAGTGGGGAAGGTCGAAGAAGAGTTTCAGCCTCCGCGGAAAACAGAGGAGAAGTGATATTCTTGCACAGCAGGGGCAAGCAGACAGGCAGGCAGGCAGATAAACAAGGCATTGCCTCAATCTCAAGGAATTTTTTCCCTAATGCGCATCATTTTCTTCGTATAACTTTCATGTACATAAAACAAATATTTCACCTTTATTCATTATATAAATTATTATTCGAGCAAACTCCAACGATTAGCGAAGCAAAACACAATTACAAACAGATGAGTCAGACTTAATAATTTAAATTGAAATTAATTTTATTTAATCTGTACCAAACTATCTTTGCAAGTAATCAAGAAGAGGACATAGACATCTAATGTCTCTACGTCTCATATTTTTCAATAAATTGCAAGATTATAAATTTAATTATTTTTGCAAATGCGAGTTTATTGAGACAAGAAAAAAATAGTATTTCAAATATTCACGTTTGTTGACGCCCGGGTAGCAACGAGAAAGGCGAAGCAGAGAGATGAGACATGCTCTCTCGTCGAGGGGGAATAAAGGATCGACCGTGGGTCGAAGCGTCGACCAACGCAATGCATCCTCCTCTCATCCTTTCTACGATGCTCGCATGATAGTTTCATATGTTAAGATGATTAACTATACTATATATAACGATTATGCAGAAATTATAATATTTCGCGCTACGCATCTACAGTTCTGTCGATATGTATTTAACTTGAATGCGCGCGTGGTGTCGTATTTTTATCACATAATCGAGAAATTATTCTTGTAGTTAATGTCGTATCTACTTCGATAACAGTTCGTGCACTTGCAGTGAAAATATGCGACTGCATCATTGCACCATATGAATAAGTTTTACAAGAACAATTATTTGACTAGCATTCTTTTTTTTCGTTTTACGAGCACAAAATGCATTTTGTGAAAAGTATCATTTCTTTTAAGAAATAAAATTAATGTGATCAACTTTTTCTTTTTCAACCTTTTTTCCGACCTTTTTTTTCTGCTTTCTTTTTGTATAAGATTTATTGCCCTAAAAATTGGAAAAAAGATGAAAGAGAAATTGTAAAGAAACAGGAGGAAACAAAATATCTGTTGATATTCATTTTATAATAAATAACAGTATTGAATCAATAAAACAGGAATTCTGTTAGAGTTCGATTTTCATTTTATTTTCTAAATTTCCTGACTTTTCTTTTTCTTTTCTTTCAAGGTTTCTTTTTTTATATCTCTATACTAAAGAAAGAAAAAAAAAGAAAAGAACTTTGAAAAAAAAATCAGAAAATCAGGAAATTTAGAATAATAAGATAAAAATTAAATTCCGACAGAATGTGTGTATTACCGATTCAATACAGGATGTATATTATACACATACAAATGTCATCTATATATCCACTACCACACCAATATTTTATGCACACATATACATAAATCGTAAAACCATATAGTACAGAATTAAATGCCTAAGTATAATTCTATAATGTTTCTATTCTAGATGTTCGTTCTTCATGTCTAGTAGCGACCAATTTCGTAAGTATAGGTTGCTTTTATATCAAGCAAATATTGTCACGACTTAATAGCACTAGATGTCATACTGGACTAAAAAATGATAAAGATCCCAATTTCAAAAATTTTTGTCATTCTCGGCATAAATTTTATGCTTCAGACTTGGATTAATGCATACACTTCAATTCTGAAGGATTTTCAAATCTGTAAAAGTAATATATATGATATTTTGACAAAATTCTGATCTTTGACAAAATTATTGCGTTTTATCGGTAAAATAGACGATTTTAGGATCCCTTTAAAAGAATAAAAAAGGATCAATATGAATCAATAAAAAAAACTTAAAAAAAGGCCAATTAATGAAATAAAAGAATTAAAAATAAATAAATTAAAAATTGTCGCACAGAATTTAAGATATCGAAGAGATAAATGGAAAGATAAAGCTCTCTTTTCACAAATACAAAATTAAAGTTTTCGTCTTAAAAATATTTTTAAAAATACTACAAAAATTTTATTTATGTCACTTTCTATTTATTTTTAATGCAATTAATAAAACATTATAATATTTCTATTTTTGTTTTTATTTAATGCTCCTTTTTGGCTTTATAGTTAGACAAATTTTTTAAAAAGTAACTTAAGGGAAAAGTTAGAGAATTTTTTTTTGTTTTGGTAACAACATTGTAAAAAAGTTTTTATTCATTATGTATAATTTAAAAACAACTTTTTTTTCCGTCTTAATTAGCTGGCGTGTTAATGCTTATACAATTACAATTTACGCAGATATATCCATGTATTTTTTCTAACATATACTCGTATATACTCGTAACATGTTATTAACATGCAAATACTTATATTACCAACAATTTGCAAATGAATAACTTCATTTTATCTTACACAGTAACTTGCATTTGTAAAAACATACATTTAAGAGCATTAAATAAATTATATTTTATTTTTTCTCTCTTTTTCTGTAAAAAATTTTCCATTTTTAAAAAGTTCTGTCTCTTGATAGCTTTATTTTCAAAGGTTTACAAATAGCAGAATAGCTAAATATTTTTATTTATTCAAAGAAACTATGTTTTATTTGAATCTTTTTCTCAATGAATAGTAAAAGAATCCTAATTATAAGAAGATTTTTTGTTAAATATTGATTGTCACCAATTTTGCGAGTCAAAATATATATAAACTATTCGGTTAATAAGTATAATATTTATAAATAATAAAAAATGACAAAATAAACCTGACATGCATTTGTAAATCTAAAAAATCTGAAAATTATTTAAATAATATAGAAAACAAAGAAAGATTTTTTAAAATGTTCTAAAGACAACGTCTTTAAATATTTATAATTGTATAATCTATTTCAAGAATTAAATAATTATTAAAATCATAATTTAAATTCAAGATGTTTTTTTATATAATAATTTAATATGCTTCATCTTACACAAAGAGAAAAAAATTAAACCAATTTAATATAAATATAGCATTTGCTCTCTATATATCAGATAATTAATGTAAAAACGGACTGAATACAAAAAAATTTCTTTTCTAAGAAAATTGTCTTTTCATCAGAGATTATTCACAAACGTGATAGATAAGACAATAAAACATAATTTCAAATAAAAACACTTGTAAATCAAGTAATAAATTTAAAAAATATTTAGAAAAAATTTACCCTTCTCTTCCAAAAAACTAAAATATTTTTTGCTTCCCTAATATGGGTTTGCATTCGTAGACCTCTTCCATAAAGGTTCCAATGCTTTTTCGAAGGCTTTATTGGGCCGCTCATTACGAACAGAAGGATGATATCTTTGGTACACACGGATGCGTTAGGTGGTTCACCCCTTTCTCTCTCTTTCTCTCTCTCTCTTTATCTTTCTTTCTCTTGAGAGACAAGTATACCACTCACGTGGTTCCTCTGCTTCTATCTCCCTTTCTCTTTTCGCCTGCTCTTCCTCTCATCGTCATTGGCGAAAGAGCACGAAAGAGAGAAATAGATGAAGAGAGACGAACCGCGCGGTTAAGAGAGGAGAGGGGAGACACCCTTCTTGAGGTGGGGTCTCGGCTACCCCGCTGCTACCGCTTCGCCGGGATCAATACCCACCACCCCGACCAAAGTCCAAGCCACCCTCTCCCTTTGCCTGCGCGCCCACTCTGTCTGCCTGCCTCGCGCCCAAACCTGCCAAGTCGCGCGCTCGAGTCTCCAAAGAAGATTTCTACAAGCGCCGATCTCTTCAGGCTTGCGCTTCTGCGATCTGGTCAATATATCTGTAAGGATCACTCATTCACGATTCAGGTCAAATAAGTCAATTCGTTCAGTCCTTTTAAACTGGTTTCGAATTAAACATTTTCCGCCTACGTCGCGTCGCCGACACGACGCGGCATTGACGTTAACCTCGACCTGTTGCTCATATGATGGAAAAAAATCCACTTATTGTTAGCGACTTAGGTTTAGTCGAATGATAGTGAGAATACATTCTTTTTGTAAGTTGTTCGTACATCAATCAATATGTGTGCTCTCGAAAGCCTTTCACTCCGGATTATTTACACGGCGATACGGGATAGAACACGTAATGATCTCTAAGATCCTTAATATTGGCGACAAATAAGGACTCATGCTATAGTTTTACTTTGTATTACTGTATCACAATAAAATGTGCACTATATACACACACACACACAGAAAAAATATCATTCTATTACTAAGAAAAGTGATTGCTCACTTTATTTTCTTTTTTGTAAGTAACGATTTAAGAGCGCGTTCACACCTTGATGGAAAAACAGAAAGCGAAAAAGCAGCAGCCAATCAGAACTTACGCTGGTAGTCGATAATTTCGGCTTTTTGTGCTACTTACTACTAGTGCGAGTTCTGATTGGCCACTGCTTTTCCACTTTCTGCTTTTCCGTCAATGTGTAAACGCGCTTTTCCGTCAAGGTGTGAACGCCCTAATGGTTATCTTTAACAAAGAAGATTTTCTTAATTATAATTTTAAAATACATTTATTATAAATTTTAGAAAAACTCATTGAAAGAAAAAATTGGTTGCTGCAGCAAATTAGATACTAAATATGGCATAGCATTTTAAAATTAGCTGTAGCAGCCAATTTTTGGTAGCGTTAGCCAATCAAAATCTTGTCCTAACATTGCGGATAAGTTAACGCAACCAAAAATTGGCTACTGCAGCCAATTTTAAAATGTTATGCCATATTTATCATCTAATTTGCTGCAGCAATCAATCTTTTTTTTTAGTGTGTATGAAAAACAAGAATTTATCTTCTTTTAAAGAATATTATAAAATTGATCTTATGAAAAAAATGACTTTATGTTATAAGCAAATAGAATTTACTTCAATTTAATAATATTGATTTGTTTTAATTTATTAATATATTGAAATATTAAACTTACTAAGATGCAAAATAAATCTGACGCTCATCTTATGATGAACTTATAATAGATTTGCGAATATGAAAACTTTTAAAATATTTTTAACAACAAGTAATTATTGCTTTCGTTGTACAGTATGCATTTTTCTGTGTGTAAGCTCAATCATAATCTCTAATCATATAATTAATAAAATAAATAAATATTCGACACCAATTTTTTTATTTCTGTTAGGGCACAAAATTAATTTTAATTGTAATTTATATTAATATTTATTAATATTTGTATCATTTAAAATGCATAATGAATGGAGATTCAAAATTGCGATTTAAATGCATGGAGAAGAAACGAAATGTAATATTATGATAAAATACCAATTATGCTGCATTTACGGCATATCCATCGGCATTGAATGAATTTACGATCTTCTCTCTCTCTCTCTC
>NW_012130086.1:2867175-2875215 GCF_000143395.1 Atta cephalotes
TTAAAACGTTAAAACGTTAAACTAACGTTAACTACGTACGTACGTACGTACGTACGTACGTACTACTACTACTACGTACGTACGTACTATACTACTACTCTCTCTCTCTCTCTCTCTCTCTCTCTCTCTCTCTCTCTCTCTCTCTCTCTCTCTCTCTCTCTCTCGATTCCTATAATAAAACACCATTCGAAAAATCCGCGAACTCTACTGGATTCCTAATGAAATCTATTTAGAATGAGCATCGTAAAGAAGAGGATCTGGTTTCACATTCGGGTTTGACGAGTAACAGACGAGACTGTACCTTTCTATTTCGTGAACGCATGAAATGCAGTAGTGAATGCATTAAATATATCAAGTTCTAATACAGGAAATTGTGCAAACAATATTGATATAAATCCTTCAATTTGAGGAACGATTTCGTCGCGATTCTGAACTTTCTAAAGTGCATTCGATTTTGTTGATAAAAGTCAAACAAAAAATTTTTAATAGAAGCAGAATATCGTAATATTCATTATTAACTTTCTTGGATAAACACAATGATTCTTCTTTTTAAGTTTTATCTCAAAGAAAGATATAAGATAATAAATTACAAAATTATACTTGTTAAGATATAAATAACACATGTTTAAACAATGTGTCACAGATAGCATTAATGATGTCGACACAACACTGGGTGCGTCGATAAACGAAGAACTCAAAAATCTCGAAATAGCATTTTACGCGTTCGCCATGATCTCGGTTTGCTTCGGGAAACCTGCTCTATCCAGCTCTCGTTATAGGCGGCTGCGGCGGCGCAAGAGGGGTTAGAGTCCGTTCGGAGGGCGACGAAATTGCGAAGGGGATTGCCGGAGGGGGCGAGCAAGAGTGAGATAGAAGAGAGACTAGAGGGTGGGTTGATACGAGGGTGGCGACGATGCTGGTCGTGACGGTGGGTGATGGTGTTGGTGATAGTGGTGGTGATAGTGGTGGTGATGGTGATGGTGGCTTTGGCAGTACGCGATGGACGGTTACCGGCCGCTGGGCCTCTGGATCATACACGCCGAATGACGTCACTCTCCGGCGTTACCAGGATACCAGAGTTCGAAAGGCGAAGAAGACGCTCCATTGCCGCACAGCGGGCTTCGGGCTTTCTCCGCGCGATTAATCGTGATTGGAACTACGACGTTTTTCGTAACTTGATAATACGAAGAATCCTAAATCAAATAAATGCTTAAAATCTGACAAAAGTCAAAACAGAGAAATTCTTGTATCACAGCCTAGCGTCTGATTTTCTGAGAATCAATTTCTTGATTTTAATAGCCGATAGGATCTATTTTGTTGAAATCGATCAATAATGTTATAAAATAAACGAAAATAAAATTAGAATTTTTAATAATGTACAAGATTGTACGAAATAATAATTAATTGGTTTTGTATCTATCTTCTCTTAGAGAATTTTTGAAGTCTATAGCTCCAATCGTCCAATATTGGAAACATTACAAATAGGTATCATAGAATCTTAATAGAAACAAGAAGGAAAATTGAAAACTTTTCATTTCACCTATTTTCCATTTTCGATTCTTACAGATAAATTCAATTTACAAAAAGCAAGACAGATATTCTATTTCATACTTTAAAATTATATATTATTTCTTTCAATATTGCATATAGGTAATATTTTTACACTTAAAAGTAAAATTTCTATTTCGAAAAATCCAATAGAATATTCTACTTATAAATTTTGTAACAATAAAAATGAAATAAAGATGTCAAATTCGACACTAAGATTCCTAGTAATTTAAATAATACTAAAGAATGCCTACTAATTCAAACAATAAATATAACAATAAAAAAAATAGTCGTTAGAAGTCAGCATAAATGGAGCGCTTTTTTCTCTTATATCTATGCGTTTAATTTAAATATTGAGAAAAGTAAAAATAAACTTTATTCAACAAATACTTTATCATATCTTTCAAATCCTCACGCAGACAATATTTCGTAAATAATGATAACATTCGGAAAAATAGGTCCAATTTTTTAAATTTATTTTATGCAGAGAATCGATTTTTGATTAGTTTTATACAAAGCGACTCGAGTCTGTAGACAGACTACCACAGTTGAAAAATGTAAGGTCAAATGACCTTGAAGGTGATAGAAACACTTTTCTCATAGCAGGAGAAAAGAGTCCGAAGCAGAAATCTATCTCCCCGAATTCCGCCATAGTGGTACCATTACGCACACCCTTCTGAACGTCTACATATAAAGAGAAGCATACGTTTGTGCGTGCGTTCATATGAAAGGGGGACGCACGCTATACGAAAACACATAGTCATCATTCCCATCACCAACATGTGACTGTGGTTCCTTGCCGAGGAACTTGTGAACAAAGACTTTTCCTTTTTCTTCAAGGTCTTTAGATGGTCGACCGCCTGCCGCAAGTTCCGTCAAATATGGATTTAAACACGAGAAACTCAACAAGTAAGAACAATGTTGAGTCGTTGGATTCATTGTGGATTCTAGTCTTTTTTTTGTATTATAATGTTCAGGCAAAACATTTTTTTAACATAATAAATAGAAGAGAATCAAGAAAAGAAATATCAGCAATTTTATTGTTGCCTATGTAATATTTATATCAATATTAATAAAAAATATTAATTTTTTAGCCTTTAGCCTTTACTTTCAACGCTTTGCGTTATGTCATATCTGAAGTGCAAGTTTTAGATGGTATAATTTTAATAGCTTTAAATGATTATAATATAAAAACTATTATAGCCTCGATATTTTGGTATTAGAATTTAATCTCAAAATAATAACTTCGAGAATCTGCCATTGGCACGTGATGTGTTAGGTCTGAAACATCCTGTATATGTACACTTTTAATCTAAGATCTCTTAAGAAAATCCTAAAGTAAAGCCCGAACTCCGACGAAGTCACCAGAGATCATCGTTTTTCCAACGCATCGACATATTTTCATCTTCATATACTACCACGACACGAATATCTCACACAAATATGATATACGCAGTCGCGCGTTCGTATCAATTTTCGTATAACAAATTCATAAAGCATCTAAGTCTAATTCTAAGAACTCGACGTTATTAATTCATTGCAAACTACGTGTCTGTGGAGATTACTATTTCATAAGTATACAAAACTTTCGTATCAAGCAAATGTTGTCACGACTTAACAGCTTGAGACGCCATGTTACACTAAGAAATGGTAAAAAATTTATCAATTTCAAAATTTTTCGTAATTCTCAGCATAAACTCCACCTCACAGACACGTATTAATGCATATATTTTAATCCTGGAAAAGGATTTTGAAAGAGAAAAAAGTATTTGTTATACAAAAATTATCTGATTTAGTCAGTAACGACTTTAGGATCCCCTTAAGCTCAAGTTAAATTAATAAAATACTTTTCTCGCTAATGAAGCGTGTGATGTTGCTATTGAGAAACGTTCATGAGAAAATATTAAATATCGACGAATGCAGAAATAGAAAGACGTGCATAGAATAGGGCTGTGAAGTCGAAGGGCTGGGTAGATGGAGCCCTTCGAATCGGTACCGGAGTGGTTGGTCTCCGGTAAGCGGTGACTGCACGTAACGACCCTAGCGGTACCGTTTCTATGGTACCGTTCGTGGGGATTAACGCCCCTCTTGCGTCGTCGCAGCAGCTCTACTTTCATCCGGCGGCGGCGGCTGGCTGTTGCTGTTGCTGCTGCTGCCTTTGCCGCCGCCGCCTGCAGGGTGAGACCAGCCTTGGCCTGGGACCATGGAAACTGGATAGCCTTCTCCGTGAAACACGCGCGCGCATATACATATTGGTCGATCGCGTATTATAATTATCTCAAGTCTCGGTTACGTGGTGGTACTCCGAGAGGCACTCGGAAAAACGCTTGTCGATCGTTCAAAAAATAAATCGCGCATGGTGACTCTTCTAGAAGCTACCTTGGATAACAGTACTCAGTTACCCATAAAGCTAATAAAATATCATCAATATAAAAATTCTATAAAACGTTTTTAATATGATAAGAAAGAGAAGCAAGAAGAAGATAGCAAACATATTAAAAAAAACCAGTTTTCAGAAGAATGCGTTTTATATATAAATATAGAAACGCGCTTTAGATAAAATAGTTCTTTCTAAATAGCTTTATGAACCTTTTGAAATTCCAATCAGTGAATCACTGCGAAGTAGTAAAGCAAAATGTTTATAATAAAACGATAAAAGGCAAAAGTAAAATTTTATCAATAAATCATGGTGTTCTGAATTGTTGTCTTTTATATTGATATATAAGAAAATGAGTCTGTTAAATTAAATTGTAAGACAGTTCCTCGAACAGCTCAGTGCCAATTGGCATAATCATGAGTCAAGCATGTGTGATACACAATCGTAAAATAATATCGTAATGTTTTATCGCTTTTGTGCTATTGCTTTAGCAGATTCAAATTGTTTTGTAGAAATTTAAATCAAAATCCGAATTCTTTGCATAAAACAAGAGATTTGACGTATTCATCTGAATGTTAAACTGTGCGCCATTGATTACGAAATATTGCTTGCAAAAGAATTTGAACATTGAAAGACATGATAAAGTATTTGTTGAACAAAGGAGATTTTCTCAAACTTTCTAAAATAATGCATAAGTACTAAGAAAAAGAATTTATGGGTAGAGGATTCTGTTGAGTTTTCCCCGGAATAGAAATTACACAACTAAACTATAAAATACCTATATAAAAAAGATACAATATATAACATTTTAGAGCAAAAGTAGAATCTTACTTTTATAAAGATTATTAAAGATTATGCTTTTGTAAAGCATTAATAATTTATAGCTTTAAGAATTGAAAATAGGCACTAATAAAAATCTAAAATTATTTTCAGTTTTTATTCTCATTCATTCTACCAAGTTTATGTTAGAAATGAATTTCTATTTATTATTGTGGATACATGTATGTAACAAAAATGTGTAATTATAGAGGAGATCAGATAAATTTAATCCAGGAAGTTGTTTATTGCGTACGCACAAGTTTTTAACTGACTCAGATGCAATGCTATACATTTTTTGTCAATGTATCGATGTATAAACGTAAAGATTGAGGTAATGTCTTGATAGCGATAACATCTTCATAGATGCAGTACTGCTCAACTGCAAGGTTATGCTTGGCGTCATCAACAGCATATTGTCGCTGTTTAACCTTCGTGTCATCGAAACATTGATACTGTGACTACGGTAACTGACAAAATTACTTATTTTCCCGTCTGTTCGAATGATATCTTCTGCAGGCACTAAGTGCATATTTTTTTAAGGAGAAAAACACATTTCACGATTTGTGTTCAAAAATAGATGTTCTCCAACGGACAACTCAACGGTAATAAAAAGTATTATATCCAGAAAGTTTCTTTGATTTAAAGAAATGTTTCTTTGCTACACGGTTGAAGAAAAAAATTTCTTTGATTTGAATATTATTTTCTGAAAGCAAATAAAAAAAACTTATTTGATTTAAAGAAATTATGTTCAAATCAAAGAAATTTTTTTTCAACCATATAGCAAAGAAATATTTCTTTGAATCGAAGAAAACCTTTCTCTAGGTGTATAAATTTATAGCAGAATTATCATTCCTTTGTTTCAAGAGAATTATTGTAATTTTCTTCTTAAACGTTTATTAATTACGATAATTAAAATAGTGGAAAACAAAAATACAAAGTGAACGACGTATCTTTTTAAAATATACATTATATTACTAAAATAGTAAAATAGTAAAAAAACAATATAATGAATGAAAGTTTTTCTTTGAAAGATAGATAAGTGAATTTTCCAAATTTATGATATAATTTCTGATATAATTAAATTTTTCAAATTATAACAGTTTTAAATTTAAAACACACAATGGAAGATAAGAAAGAAACAATTCCATTAAAATAACGGACGTAACTAATTTTAAATACACTTGTACTTCCAAATAATCTCCAAAATTAAAAAAAAAAAAAAATAATAATAATAAATTAAACCTTATTTGTTACGAAAAATATATAATTGAACTATAATTTCCTTTTAATGTGTTTAGATGACAAATAAAAAACAAGAACGTGGAAAAAGATATTTGTGACAGAAATACGGAAAATGGATATACTACGCACATTATCTTGTAGATAAACGGAGATTGAAGGAGAGGACGCGTTGCAGAAATAGTCATCCTGTTATCGACACCACCGTTTGCTTATCGTTCCACGGTCAATATTTCGCTCCCTCCGGCTTCTTTTTTTCTACAACGTCTTCACCTCACCTCTCTTTCTCTACCCCGATTCTCGACGTAGTTAACGTGCGTTTGCGCGTCCGTTCGTAGGCTCGCCACTTATCCCGGCTTTATCAGCCGATAACGCCAATATCTCAGTCACCATCAAACAGCGATTACAAGGAAAAGGAGTATTATTCGCTATATTGCAAAAATATCTTATGTACAAAATTATAGCGCAACCGATTATTAACGTGTTCCCGATGGTGTCAAAATTGCGCGAATTCTCATAATGTTTCGAAACGAAAAAATTGACATTAAACATGAATTTAAAAAATCATTTGTAATCGAATTCTTCTTTAGTTTTAGGAATTTTATCGTACAAATAATATTAAGAAAATATATATGATATCTCTTTATGAAGTAGAGATTTTATTAAGAAACGCTTTTTTTACGAGAAAGGTTTAGAGAACGATTATTTAATTTTTATTTAGCTTGAAAAATAAGAAGGAATTGGAAGTACAATAATTATTAAAGATGATATGTTTTAGTCGAGAAATATTTCGTTACCTTCTACTCTTTTATTCTTGGTTTTTGGTTAACGCGATTAGTAATCAGTAATTAATTAAACATATGCTACTCACCACTTAATACTCTTCTTTATAATGTTGTTAACTACTATCTTCAACGATTTTTTGGGTGATATGAAAGGTGGAGTGACAGTAGTCATCTTTCGTTTCTCTGCCTCGTTCGTCGTGTTTTCTTCATATATCTTAAATTTACTTTTTTCGACAATAGTACCCTCCTTGTTGGCGTTTACCACCGAGTTTTTGACCCATTCTACTATGTGATCCGCGCGATCAGTCGATAATGCAGAATCGCTAGCAAGCTGTTCTTCAATAAGTTCGCCAAACGCGGTCGGAGAATGAACAATTCCGATGTTTGATTTCTCTTCCGTTTTGTTCGAAGACTCTCTCGAATCATTTTTGTCCTCTGCGGTCGGGAAAACAGTACATTCCTTTGCACTGTCAGTCGTATCATCTTTCGAAACGTCATCTTCCTTCCTTACCGTTTGTTGATCTTTTTCATTATTCTCTTCGTCATTGTTTTCCGTAATATCATTAGAACATCGGAGTATCTCCATCGCCAAATCTCCATGAACAACTTTTATGATCTCATTTAAGCTACTCTGTAGAGTGGTAGCATAAATGGTGTCATCTATCTTTGCTTCTGCAGAACTAGATTCATTGAAACTGCTATCTTTGGTCTCAGATTTGTTAGTCTCGGAAGGTTTAATCTCAGATTCAATAATCCCGGATTCAATAATCCCAGATTCAATCTTCTTGGGATTAGTTTTCTCCTTCAAATCTCCATTGCAATCAGTTTTAGAAGTATTTTGTTGCTGTTCGGAATTATGTAAATCCGTATCTTCGATTTTCTCTTTTTCAGCAGTAATGTCTGAAGATTCTTTAGAAGTAGATGGTTCGTCGATATTTATTTGTTCATGATTTTCCTTATCGAAGGAAACTATTCTGTCGTCTGCTGTAGAAATTTCTGACATGTTGCTTTCCACTGATTTATTAATATTTTCCTCTATATTTTCTGCCATTGTTATTAAATACTTTCAAAAATCAATTTCTCTCAGAATCCAACATTTTAATTTCAATGATGAATGGTGATCTTTTAGTATTTTAGAAGATACATTATTACCATCTGAGTCTTCTTGGCCATCTCTCTCTCTCNCNCNCTNNTTTNTCTTCTCTTCTTCTTCTTCTACTTCTTACTTACTTACTTACTTACTTACTTACTTACTTACTTACTTACTTACTT
>NW_012130086.1:2875353-2881006 GCF_000143395.1 Atta cephalotes
TTTTACTTAATAGTATAGTAAGTAGGTGGAGTCTTTTACGTTTATTTTAGTTAAGAAGTACTATTATTACTACTCTGTAGTCTTCTTCGTCGACTTCTCTCTCTCTCTCCTCCTCTCTCTCTCTCTCTCTCTCTCTTTTGCGTGAAAATATCCTCTTATATTCTTCACAATTTCTTCTTCCTTTTTGATTTGTTCCTAGAATAATAAAACAAAATAAATATTTTAAAATTATTATTTACAAAATAATTTACATACTTAAAATGAGATTATAATTTTATTTTTAATTACCACATATATTATAGTCAACATAATTTTAATGTATATATATTATTATTATAAAAATATTACACAATATCGCTCATTTACCATAACATAAAAATTATTATTTTTTAATTCCTTATAAAAAAGAAATACAAACATGAAAAAAAAAGAAAAAACATTTTAAAGATACATACTTTTATTCTTCGACAATTATTCAGTTCTTAGATAAAAGTTGCATGTCAAAATTAATTTACAAAATTTTAATGATTCAAAATATCAAACTTATTTTTGAAAAACGAAAATTTTTTTTTTATTGTCCTTGTAATAAATAAGCAATATATCTCTCAGTAATAATTCTGAGGATAATTCTCGTCGACAAGAAAAATTCCTACATCATCGAGCAAGTTGTGAGGTTAGGAAGCGCCGTGTATTATGCAAGACACAATTTACCGCTTAATTTCATGTAAATGCAAATGTTACTTCTCATTTTCGCATGAAGTTAGTCGTATATGGATTCTCTGCCTTTCCCCACAGCCCCGCCTCCGTACAATTGCGAACAATTGCGAATGCAATAATCGCGCAACGACATTCCAACATTCAACAACTACGCACGACCCTTTAATGAGCATCCATAACATATTTTAATAGACTATTGTAAAGAATTCTTGCGTGAATTCTATCGAAATCCTCAAATACATATGTTTCCGTGCAAATGATATCTTAGACAGATTGTCACCATTTCCGCGATGAAGAATAGCTTTCTTTTGTTACGTATTTACTCAAAAATACATGGAAATTCCAAGGACTTACACTTGTAAGGCTGCCGATGAATTATATGTACATTCTTTTGTCACTTTTTTTACGGGTTAAGGACAGTTAAGAATCGTTGAAGTCGAACTTTAATGTAACTTTTTTTCTACCTGAAATCTATAGAAAGAGTCTTAAGAGTCTTAAGAATTAATCTCCCACAGAGCTTGTTCCATCGCGATATTGAGACACTGATCTGACTTGATTCTCCTTTCTCAAATCGGAGTCTCACTTTGCGGTGTCGAGATCGATCCGTCGATTTTGGATTAATGTCGCGACACGCCACGGACGTTTATTCATCTCGCCGACTGAATTAACATATCGCAATCGCAGCTATCTGAGCTATCGCGGAGCAGATGCGCGCGCGAACGCCTAACCTCCGCGGTAACCGGCATTGACGGAACTCGCGGGACTCGAAATGCATTGCTGCGTGAAGACGCGAGGGGGGGGGAAGTTGCGGCAAGATAAGATCCTACGTACCTCGCACTACTGCTCTGTAGAGAAGAAGTTGGTTCCTCAGAACTGCGGAAGGAACTTGTGCGCGACGTATCAGCAGCTGACGTCGGCCGACTGCGTCCCCGCGTCCGTGGGAAACGGACGATGACGACAGCTCGGAAATGGCAGCGGAGCACAGCGGAACGAGCGAAACTATCGTCGGACTGTTCGCGACGGAACAACGTCGCGGTCGGATGGTTGAACGTCGGACGTGGCGAGAGGGAGAAAGAGGGAGAGAGAGAGAGAAAGAGAGAGAGAAATTAAAGAGCGAGCGCGATTTCAACACGAAAAAAGATCCTGGAGAAACGCAAGAGCACGTAGAAACATAAATCCGCGTACCGGCGAGGCTGGTGACCTTACTGAACTCTATCCAATCTAGAACCGCGCGGCGCTCACTGGCGCTTGCGAAACGTCACCCGAGAGAGACAACTTCAAGCGGTTATCGTTCTTTCTCTTTCTCGCGCAGTACAGTCCTTTAAGAAAGTTTACGTCGCGTTTGGTGAAATATGCTCGGGATCGCGAAAATTGATTAAACTTTGACAGGGATTGTACAAAGCTTTCAATGCGCATGCTATTCTTCCCCCCCTCCCCTCCTCCCCCTCCTCTCTCTCTTTCTCTCTTTTTCTCTGCTGATTTTTCTGTTTGAAAATAATACATGTACATTCCAGCATGAATAGAATTCATTGACTTATCAACTGCTGCTAACTGGAGCGAAATTGATCTTGTTATTTGAAATTTACGCAAATTCTACAACAGTTGGAATGAGATTGTTTTGATCATTTTGAAAACTCGGATAGAATTTTCATCTTTATGTTAATTAATATTTTTAATGTTTAATGTTTAATATTTTTTTATATTTAAATTTTAGATTTTTAAAATTCAGATATATACTCGACGAAATTCCAGAGGAACAATCGATATATTTTTTATTCGATTTCCAATCTCAATTTATTCTGAAGTGTTTTTATCAAGAATTCCTTCGAATTGAGTATAAGTATTCTTGAACTGAATTTAATATTAATATGTAAGATCACAAGAATATAATAATGAGATCTGAAACTTTTACAGAAATCTAATTATTGATCAATTTAACAGTAATAGATGGTAATTATTATTTACATATTAAATATTAAAAGCACTATTGCCCAATACTTTTAGTACTTTTAAAAAGTAATTAATTACTGTCTTGCAATGTAATAAATTGATATTAAATTTCTGTAAGGGAAGAAGAGACTTACCGAAAATGGAACAGCAACAGCGTTCATTTTCTATAAAATCCGATACTTTAATGAAGTATAATTTATTGAATGAAATTGATGAAAATGACTGATATAGTTAAATTTATTTTTCCACAGAATTTAGTTACCACTTATGTATAAATGATTTTCGTTGTATCGCGATAATTATTTATAGATTTGCACAATTCATTTTGTGAAATATTTCATAAAATATCCGCATTCGATGTCTCGTTTTCGCAGCACGTTTCATTGATTCACCGACATAACGACTATCTTATTGTCATAGTTTTTCATTCGAATTCGAACCCGGTTCCGATTCCGAGGAAATTCTGGCAAAAATAAAAATCGGAATGTAAGTCGAATGTAAGAGGAGAATGACAAAAACGTAAAAGAAGTTTCTAAGAGACGAAAATAGAAACAACGAAATGTAAAAGAGTTGTTTATGTTTCTTTTACATTTCGTTATCTCTATTTTCGCCTCCTAGAAGTTTCATTTATATATACTTCTTTTACTCTTCGTATATTCTCGATTTACGGTTTGATTTTTATTGTTGTCAGGAAAATCATCAATGCATGGAATCGCGTATAGTATGAAATTCTTTATTGCTGTGAATTTATGCAAATTTATATGAATATCGCTACTATACGTATAATAATGTTTATTTTCGAGATCGATGAAACTGTCATGTAACATAAATTCACACGAGTTTGTATAAAATATCGTCTGTTCCATTTCGCGTTTAAAATCGTCGATTCGACAATAATATAACGAAACAATACTGTTTTTATGAACTTTTGTTGCATATATTTCATAAATTTGCAGATAAACCGAAATTTGCTTAGGTAGAACATAAAATTATAATAATATCGAAATTATATCAAGTAAAAATAATTTTATTTTGCACTTCAATAGAAAGATTTATTTATTATTTTAGAAAAAAATCACAATGACATCAGTTATACTTATCTTATAGAAATTTAATATTAGTACTAGTCAATTAATCATTTACTTTGAGTATTACAAATACATCTATAATACTTTTAATACTCAAAATAAATGATTAATTAACTAATCTAGTTTTAGTTAGTTTTATTAAATTTCTATTAATTTTTATTTTATTATAATTTTGTGTTCTATCTAGGTGAAATCGAATATAAAACTTTAAAAGAATTATGATAAAATCGAGATTTTCTTACAGAACTGGATTTGAAAAAACATTCAGATATCCATGTTTTGAATTGAAAGAATAATTGGAGATATAATAATTGGAGACATCGAACATATATTTGCGATTATCAGTAAAAATGATAAAAAATAGCGATAAATTAAGGTAAAAAAAATGGCAGCGATAATCAGTCTAATTATCGTCGTTTCTGATTAGTATAGTGATACTCAGCAAAGGATGCGTTTGCAAAAAATCGATTTAGAAAAATCTCGGGATGAGGAGAGACAACGCTCGAGATAATTTTATAGGAGAAACACAACATTGCGGTATTCTCGTATATTTACAGATTATTCGTAATTCATAATCAATAGTAATTATATATCTATATATATAATATGTATATATCAACAAAATAATATTTTAGTCATCATTTTTACGTCGCTAATAAAATCTAAAGGCTAAACAGTCATAGGGTCTCGATCATCTAAAGTTGGTGATGTCTGCCTAGCCACGTTCGCTCTCTACCTAACAATAAATAAACAAACAAATACAAAATTTATACATTCCGCGCGCATTACCGCGCTAGTAAGGGTAATAATGATTAATATCGTATGCCACAGTCGCAGTTAACGAGATGATCTCATGATCCTTTCATACATGCTCTATAAATCAAGAATTAATTATATACGTCGCAGATTATAATATGTCATTAGCACCTGGATATGGAAAAATTAATGAAAATTGATCAGAATGTCTAAAAAGAATTTTTTCCCGGAACTGACATTCACGTAATCCTTAAATTCTCATCAATTTTCCAAGCGCTAAAAACCTAAGACAATTGAAAGCAACAGGAACAGGGAATAACAAATTGCAATCTATCAGAAACTGTATACTTTCATATATACACGATTTTTGATAACTGTTAGTTATTTCCTGTATATCTTATATTGCTTGTGTTTTTCAATTGTGTTTCAGGTTTAAAAGATATCATTTTTGCTAAAATTGTTAAGAACGCTCGAAGAAAGATGAAGAAGAAACATTGTTTTTATATATTATAACACATAAAAATCTTTCGCGCTGCCATACGTCGGTTATATAATCGAGTTAATATAATCGGATTTTATATTAAGTCACCTTGACCCCAGGCTTCCGCAATTAAAACTTCCATTCTAATTGGGAACGAGGTAAGGGAGTAACTGCAGCCAACTACGTCGCGTTCGAAGCAATTTTTTTTTACTACCACCAAGTCTTATTCTCGCTGATAGTCCTCTGCATGGCAGCGCGATATCGCCTTACTGATGGCGAAACGGGGACAGAACAGTCGTTGTCTTTGCTTTTAACCGCGGTAATATACCAGTCTGTTGTCGTCGACCGGTTGTAGGTGTGTTAAAATTGCGGCTTCTTAACGGGGTCATGCCGCGGACGCGCTAATAACCATGTGCATTTCCGTTGGAATTAGAACGACCGATGCACCGCTGGATGATCGCCTTGCGTTATCTGCGACCGTAGTAAATTGGACACAAAATTGCATCGTTTCTCCACCTCACACAAACGGCTGCTGTTAACAATATTTCAGCTCCGATTAAACCATGATTAATACGTCTCTTTCTCTACATCGCAGCCGCGATTGTCGGCTTTATAAATGTACAAAGGAAGGTTTCTCTCTCTCTCTCTCTCTCTCTCTCTC
>NW_012130086.1:2881261-2895382 GCF_000143395.1 Atta cephalotes
ACGTACGTACGTACGTACGTTCGTAACGTTACGTTAACGTTAACGTTTAACGTTAACGTAACGTACTACGTTACGTACTCTCTCTCTCTCTCTCTCTCTCTCTCTCTCTCTCTCTCTCTCTCTCTCTCTCTTTATGTATTTGTGTGTATGTGTTTGTAAGAACGCGCGCGTATGTAGTTAGTTAATTTAATCATCGATGCTTATATATTATATTTACTGGCTCGTATAATTAAATAGTTGACAATTCTCTGATCATAATCGCTCTTTCTGGATCGTAGCTCTAGTAGATATATAGCCAGAGAAAGAGAATTTTCTCCACGATCGTGAGCCATGTATTCCACACTGTATTACAAACCGGATGATGCGGTTCATTTCAGCACTGAGTCTCGTGCTGTTTTTAAGCAATTTTTTATCATTACGTCGTAGTATCATAGTTTCATAACATTAATAAACATTATTGTATCAAATATTTGAAGTAATTAACAAATTTTTAAATACGAAAGATATTATGAAATATCTGATGTTATTCTCGACTTTATGTTCCATTTCACAATTGACTTATTTGGAAGTTTCTTATTGGTCAATTATGCGACATGGCGTGATTTATTTAACCCAAAATTCAAAATATTTACTGTGTCGTGGGATACATGTTTCACGAATGGGACCACGGAATTTCGTTGACAAACACTAATCCACATCGGAGACGCATAAATCCAGCACGAGAACTGCATCAAATGCTGTGACGACTCACTGCGAGGAATTCTCTTCGTCGCGATGTTGAATATAATCAGATTTCAATTCTGACAAAACGGTAATCGGTATCGCGCACAATGGTATTTCGTGTATTCATACATATATCAACGTGCACATGGGCACATTGTTTCGTCCGGACGCGCGTGTATAATACATCGCGTATAAAATATCTTTTCTCTACCTATAAATGAACTACCTACATGTTTTTATCGTGGGCCCTCTTCACTATTCTTCCGTCCCCTGTTTGCTTTTTTAACTACCAAATAGCACCTATTCTCGTCACGTATTTCACACTATGCATTTTTTCTTTTTTATTATTTTTTATCCGTGCGCTTCAATCCTTGCCTTCTCAGATATTTTTGTGGGAATTATGTAATATGGGAAATACATTATAAGATACATATTACATACATTTGTAACATATAAAAATTAAAAGATCTGTCAAAAATTATTGATATTTTTTTTTGTGAAAGACGAATCGTTGTACAGTATTATATCTGTCGGATTGCAAAGGATCAATGCGCTCAGTTTGTCGATGTGATGGTCGAGTTTACATCAGCAACAGCACGGAAAGAACGGTTTTGCTGAAGTATCTAAAAATTTAACTGAAATACAGATCTGAAAATAATTTTGTTGGATTATCAAAATAAACTGGTTGCTAGAAACTTTTTGCAATATTGTTCATTATACTTAAGTTTCTTACATAATTATTTTATGGTCCAACAAAATTATCTTTAAATCTGTATCTAGTTAAATTTTTAGAAATTTCAATAAAATTTCATTCCTCTTCTGTGAGTGAGTCTTCCATTCTTTACATGGAATTTCATTCCATAATGCAAACAACGGTATTAAATAAGGACTATACATTTACATAATAAATAATCGATTCTGCCATGATATTAAAGCGTGACTATTTTTAAAATGGTGTCTCTGAATATATTATTGTCTTTGAGGACTTCCGGTGCTCGAATGGAAATAACCGCTATATACATACGTGTATACGTGTATACAAATGATAAGTGAGTAAAATAGTCGTAATTAGTTGATCCTTTTTAAAATATTTGCAATATTTTTAACCGGAACAAACTATACAAACCGCATTTAAAAATAATTGTTTTCCATACTGTCACTTATAGCGCGTCATACATAAAGAAATGATATAATAAAAGAATAAAAAATAGGACATAAAAGTACAATCATGTAAAATTCTCAGATTTATCTCAAATTTTCGATATAAATTCAGTTGACGTATGTGATTGCTTCTAAAACCATAAATTTCTTCGCGCTATCGTGTGAAGTGTTACATAAAAGCGCGCATAATATTTGTTTTATATCAAAGTAAATATTGTTCTGATTAAGAATTTTTTTTCTTTCATGGGTGCTTTATCGTAAGACAATACGAGAAGACAATGTTTGCGAATTAAATTAGTAAATAGGAACAAAAACGCCAATTAAAATAAATATTGATGTAATTTTCCATGAAACAGAAAATTGCATCGATGCATCGATAGATTTGTAGGATAACGCATTTACTGTAATTCGATGTTTCGTAAAATTTAACGCAACGGAGTAACAAGATTTTACGACGGAAATTAAATACAGAGAGTCAAACTATCGGTGTACGGAGGCTTAAAATGCATCGTCGTTAATTGCGCAGATGGAAAATATCGCTGCTTGTGTAAACTCGGCTTGTAGTCATGAATATAAATATTTAATCGTGACGCACTAATTTCTACTACGCAGGTCGGGAGACTAGTTATGATCGCCGTGATGAGCAAAAATAAAAATATTACATGAGCATTTAATATATTAACAGTAAGTTGGTAACAGACTGTACAAAATAACAATCAGAACGATAACAATCAGTAAGCAAGAGATATTGCACTAAGTAATACAAAACAATCATATACAACTTTAAATATAAAACTGCACCTATAATGAAATATAAAACTGTACTAGAATTTGATTATTATCAATTCTTTCTTAGAGAGAGATTCACTAAGGTTCTTGTATAATCTCCATCTCTTTCTGAAAAATAAATTGATTACTTGATCTACCTCTCACACAATTTTTTTATCATCTCATATCTAAATAATTAGTAACAGATAAACTTTAGCTTTACTTATTGAAACAGATAGTATATTATATACGAAAGACAGAGGAGCCTCATCACGGCGTTCACATGTCATTGCACTTGTGTCAAGGGTCTCTACGGGGTTATGATAATGAGAGAGAAAACCGCGGAGTTTATATCGTAGAAGCAAGTGGTGTAGTCTTATAAAACATCAATAAGTCCACATCAAAGAGACATCTTTCTTTGTTTCCCTCTATAATTGCACATCATGACAAATTAGTCAGCGTTCTGGTGTGTAACTTTATTATAGTTAATATGCTTGCTGCATAAGTCTTCATATTTGCCCATTTGATGTGTACATTTTTTGATACTGGTGACTGGTCCTAGTACAGCTTGACATATTAGTTCTGCACAGATATGAGAATACGTCTTTTTGTCAGTACAAAAAGTCCAACAGAAAAATATATTTTCGACTCGAACTCGATTAAGAAGTTTGCCGAGTTCCTCAGTCAAAATACATTATCTCTAATCTACTCTATTAATCGGTTATCGTCTACATTCGCGTATGACTTTATCACATGATTTACGTCTTTATATAATTTACGAATATTTACCGAGTTTACTAAGATTACGTATCGTAATTAATCTTTTAACAACGCCGTCAGTCTCGCTTATATATATATTTTTATCCCGTTCTTCATTACCGTGTGTAAAAAATTATATAATCATAGCTTTAAATTATGTAAATATAATCTTAAATACAATATTATTCAATACTGTTCTCAATAAAGAGTACAGATATTTTAAGATTATCATTTTCCAAAAAAGAGGAATTTTTTTATACGCACATAATAATTTCAAATAAATATAATAACGGGCGATTAACGGCGGGTTAAAACAAAATATACGAACGGAATCGATTTGACCGCTTCGACTACACCACCGCGAAGGGGAAGAAGGGCACGCTTCTGCGGGTGTCGAGCAGCGGTTATTCCGCGAAAAGTCCTCGCCGGCCAGTGCGTTTCTTCATCCGCATTTCTCTGCCTCACTGCGTGAACAGCATCCTTTGGCGAATGGCCGAAACCGCATAAGAAGTGACATCGCGACGTTCTTCGTACATCTCGCGTTCTTTCCTTTTCTTCTTCAGCTTTTCAGAATCGCTGGACTCGCAGTCAAGGTCAAGATCGGTGGTCAGGAGGCGAGAGTAGTCCTGTGCCAGGAGGCGTATTGCTGCTGCTGCTGGTGCTGCTGCTGCTGTAGCTGTGACTGTGGTGGTTGTTGTTGCTGTTGCTGTTGTTGCTGCTGCTGCTGCTGCTGCTGCTGCTGCTGCTGCTGCTGCTGCTGCTGCTGCTGCTGCTGCTGCTGCTGCTGCTGCTGCCTCTTTTGACTGCAAATGAAAAGCAGGATTGCATTTTATTACTCCCGTCGACATTGCGAATATTGATACATGAAATTATCATTATATTATACTATGTGTGTTGCAAAAAATTTTATTATTCACGCTATAGGGAAGGAGGGAGTGATTTATTGTATGTACAAAATTAAGTTGGAAGTCCAAAAAAATAAAGTTTGAAAATCGCGAAGTACACTTCAATTAAGATATGATTTATGGAAAAATACTGTAAACGTTATCATGTTTACATAACTTCCACGCGACTTTACGAGTTAAAAAACATATGATAAATAGTTAAATTATCAATTGAAGAAATAATTCTATTTTCGATTAAAGCGGATCTTAATGCTTAAATATTTCAGTGTGAATTTTTATTTTATTAAAAGAGAAATTACAATAAAGCATTCACAATAAAGCTTCAGGCAAAAAGAATTCATTCTGTACTTGCAACTTATTTTTATATAAGGAATCACCCCGTCGATTATAAATTTTCTAGTTTTCCCATTTCCTATTGTATTTATATAACATGTAATTTTTATAACGTTATAATTATTATTGAAATGTAGATTCAATTAATTATACATTGTTGTGTGAAATATAGAAGATATAATGGAATATAAAATTAATACGTACACTGAAAAAAAAATCTTAATACATATTCGAATAGTACTAAGTAAACATTCATTTATTCTGTAAATAAATATTTAATAAAATAATTAATAAAAAATAATAATTAATTCAAATTAATGATTTTTATATCAATCAAGTAAATATATATTTACATTTAGTAAATATTTATTTAGAATTATTAAAATTTAGCTTTTTTTCCAGTAAGAAAGATGCAGAAATTCATACATGTAAATATACATGTAAAATGAATAATTTGAATGCATAATCATAAAAGCAATATTTTTTGTTATTATTCATAAATAACTTGACCAGTTTATCGCAAATAACGGATAAGTTTCGGATTACTTATACCGACATTTTTTTTCCGCGGACGCGCACGTGCTCAGTACATTACTTCTTTACGAAATCAGTTACAAAACGAATGTACGGAATTATGCGCATACCTTTGCGAGGTTCGATATTCGCAAGGATAACGTGGGCGTAGTGCTTTTCCTGGAAACGATGAAAGAATTCTGGAGGATGCAAAATGCGACGTCACAGTCGCGTCTCGATCGATCTCTCTGCGCATAATAGACACGCACGTGTTGCTGCAAAAATAACGTATATCGTCGAGTAAATCATCCAGTACGAACGTCACGATGTCCGCGTGAGCAAGATTATGAGGCTTGGATTAGTAATTATAACGGAATGTAAAATTCGTGACGGTGGTTTAACACCAACGTAATTTATTTGTCTGCGCAACTGCGCAATTTAGAGATTGATGCATATCTATATTTTTGTTGACGATGTGAATACGTCAGTACATCACCGATAACGAAGCTTTTTATAAACATCACAAATAATTCACATTTCTAGCAACAAAACATCCTTTTCGATGTATACACGTATTATAAGATTCTTTAAAAAAATATCCTGAAAAAAATTTAAATCTTAATACATGTTTCTTTGAATAGTATTAAGTAAACATAAACTTACAGTAAATAAATATTCATTCAATAAAAAAAATATTTAAATCAAATTAATAATTTTTGTATATAAATGATTTTTCAGATTCTTATTATTCAAGAGATTTAATTTCTCGAGAGAAATAATTTTCCTCGCGACAACCGTATATTTTATTGTCGACCCTATGGAAATTTCCTAGTCAATTATTGTCATTGTGAGACGGCTGACAGTCGCATACAAAGCTCTTTATAATTATTATAAGCAGTTTAAGAAACAGATAGATTCTTTTCAAAAGGCTCTTGGAGCAGTTAGTTCGAACAGTTGTCCAAGTCCATTAAATTTCAACATTCGCATCGCTTGTTGAAATGTAATATTGCGTTCCCAACTGATATCGCAACAAATCCCTATGTTAGTAGTCGCGACTGTTATCGCGGCTGGACGTTACGTGCACGCGGGAGAGATCAATTAGAACGCACCGCTTAATTAAGAGCACTTTTCCTACATCATAATGCAACAATAAGCAAAGGTAATCGGAACGATTACGCGCACGCGACCTCGACGCTGGAAGTCCGTGTTACCCTGGCCGCCAGCATATGGCGTATTCTCACGGTGGAAAAGAAACGTACGAAAGTAATAGTAGAACGGCTTGGAAAGATAAGGGAGAGACTCACCTTCTTCCGTTTACATCGCCAAGAGACGATGTATCGCATGTATATACGTAAGCGTTCTCCTTCCGAGTTACAAATCTCTCACGGCGCGCGACGACGAGAAACAATTACTTTCTTTAATGATCGTCTTTCATTTGCGCTACGTTGTGAGATACAATATACATTTTTCCCGCGATTGCTATATCTGCGAGACAGTGGAAATCCATACAGTATAGATTTTTCCTGAAGCAATATTGCTGCAAACTTCTGCGTTATATGGGAAAGGTTTTGCTGAAATATTTAAAAATTTAATTAGATACAAATCTGAATATTTTTGTTAAACTATCAAAATAGTTATGTAAAGTACTCAAACTAGTGATTAGAATGTCATAACATTTTTCAGCGTTGTTATCAACTGTTTGAATTTCTTACATAACTTCTTTTGGATGGTCTAACAAAATTCAGATCTGTATCTTCTTCTTATTATTCCCGTGTTTGGTTTTCCGACCCAAGAAAAGAGTCAGGAGCTGTGCACAATGAAAAGAATAGAGAATAAGGAACAGAGAATAAGAATTTCAACCTATCAGAAACTGTGTATTTCACAATACATGATTTCTGATAGGTTGATGTTCTTATTCTCTGTTCCTTGCAAGAAGCTTGCACAACCCCTCACGTTGAATTTGGAACCTAGATCCTGTGATAACCTCAGCGGAAGGTTAGAGGTCTTATTTTAGCTTTGTTGCATATTTCAAAGTTGATGTCTCCAAAGTCACCTTCTCTCGCGGCTACGAGGGTCTCCCCATCAACTTCACTCAAAGATACAAGTCAGATCTGTATTTAATAGCTAAATGTTTAGTTATTTCAGCAAAACCATACCTTCTGTGTACACGTAATCACGTAATGGAACTGAACATATATCTGCTCAAACAGAGTTGCTAGATATTTGAAATTCGAACAGCAAAGTGAAATTTAATCGTAATTCAAATCTGAATATTCAAAAATAACAGAAATACACGGGACGATCCTCTCAGCGAGATCATTACGCCGGAATAACGAATTGCTTTCTCTCACCCTGCCTGTTTCCGATCACTCGGCTGTTCGCTCGCGAGAGGAATTAAACCCCGGTGAAATTTTTGCTTCCTGTCTGGCGTTTCCCTCTTCCTCTCAGCGACCCTCCGTGCTTTCGAATTTCCCGGGCCCGATCAATGTTGCTGCAATATTATTAGAGCGATCTGTGCTGTAATTATTTTATTGAAACTGAAACGTACGGTTATAGTAAAGATTTGCAACTGTAATATCTCTCGTTGAATTATTAAAGAGCTTTTATTATAATTTGTTTAGCCACATCCTAACGCTCTTCTTTTTAAATGTTAATTCTAATTATTTCGATGATCCAACCAAAATATTTTAGACCAATATTTAATAAAATTTTTAGATATTTCTAAATCGTACTTTCTGTGTAATCTATGATTACCAACGCAACGATTACGAACGTTTATTATTATAGGGTCACGTCATGAACAGATGGGTGGTGCTTACCTCTTTCTCTCCATATTTTTCGGGCGGGATTTTGGGGCTCACGCGAAAAGTTTTACCCGCTTTTGGGAAGAGAAAAAGGCTCGCGGGCATTATTTCTATACGGCTCGTCATAATTAACGGTCACGCTGCGGTTGTTCGTAATCCCGGCGAATTAAACGACGCGCAAGGGGCTCAAATGGACGGGACAGCAAGCTGAAAGTTGTGCGCACAAAGCGAAGCGCCTCTCGCGAGCTGTTCTCCCCTCCGTAAGTAAGAGTAAACGAGTGAGTGCGTGAGTGAGCGAGCGAGGGAGCGAGAGAAACTTTTTTGCGTCTGACTCGCGCCGGCGACTTCTCCTTGTATAATGAGACGCGACGATGAGGACGTTCTCCTCGCGCACATTCAATGACGATAATCTATCCATTGCTCGCTACGATTTGAAATATAGATAGCCGAGTTTCAGAGGCGCCGTGAACGATCCTGTCTCGTCTTTCTCTCTCTTTCTCATTCTGGAACGGGTACGGCGACTGGCGTATGAAATATGAATTCCCGATCGAAGGCGCTCCAGAACTTCGGACTTTATGTCCGACACGCAGGAGGGACTCTCTGTTTATCTCTCTCCCTCTTTCTTTCCTCTAAATACACCCGCGCACGGATAGGGGTGAATGAGTTCGGTATCGACGCGACTGGATTACTGTTGCGAGGACGTTATTTGCGTTCGTCGAATAGGAACACTTGGCTCGTGCAAATAAAATTCGTTCATGCGAGGAGTAACATCTTGAACTTTTTCTTCCTCTTCTTTTGTAAAGAAGGCATCACGGCTATGTTAATAACAGGTCATTTTTTCCTTTCTTTTTCTCCTTTTTTGTCCCTGCAAATTATAGTTTTCTTACGCGCCGTATCGATCCTCCTCCATTTTACATATACGCACGTAGACGTGTGTTCCTCTCAATGATATATTTAAATCTCATGCCGTGCAACGAATATCGAATATGTCAGGTAGTCGAATGTGCAAGCATAACGTATATGGTACGAGAATATTTAATTTATTCTCGCGTTTACGATTCGATGGCTTTGTTATTAATGCGGACGCCCCCGATTAAACTTTGCATACCCAAAGTGACCTATTTCGTCCTTTATAGACATCAACGGTGACAATTAAGACGCATCGACACTCATGAAATATTAAGCCAACCAATAGTCAACTATAATTTCCCAGATAACGAGGAATTTCCTTTATTAGGAGACACAAGATCTGTTCGCATTGTTTGTACTTTTTTTTACTCTTCCTATCTTCGCTTTTTCTCTTTTCAAGGTTAAATATATTTCTATATATTTCTAAGGCTCATTTCAAATGCAAAAATATTTGAGGATTTTATACAATGCAAACAGACCTATTGATTCTACGCGTGAAACATCAAAAAATTGAAATAAATATTCACACGATCCCTGATAGCTCGTCTATAGTGATCTTGATTTATTACCTGCGGAATTGATTATAAAAAAATAAAAATTATCATAGACTCATATAATTTTGTAACTCCAATATCTCACGTTGCATTTTTGTAATCTTTCATACCTTTAAAGTATGAAATTAAGTAATTAAGTTTTGTAAAATATTATTAATTAATATAAATTATAAAAGTTATAAGTAATATAGCTACATAATATAGCTACATTAAATACAGCTACATTAGCTAATATAGCTACATTTGACAAAAACTTTTTCTCAATACTTGATAAAATATTATGAAAATATCCTAACATAACTTTGTAATATAACTTTGTAATATAAAGTATTATGAAAATATTCTGGCATAACTTTGTAACATATGTTTTACATAATCTGTTTAAAATTCACAATCTATTACGAAATATGTTGTTTATGCACTAATTCTAAATTGAATTAGTTAATATAAGATGTATTTTCTGTGGTTGAATTAGTATACACTTTTGGAACTTAAGATCGATATATGTTTGATATTTGATGAAGGTGAGAAAAAGAGTTCTAATACAGAATGTCTAGTGCAGGAATAAAAAATTAGACCTATAATTTTCTCTTTCAGATTCTTACTTCCCCTATTGCATGTCTATTTTGAGCTATAATTTTATAAGAAAATAGGTGCAGCAAAGTAAGAGCGAGAGAGAAAGATTGTGCCTAATAACTTCCCCCGATTTGCGTATCTCGCGAAAGTTTGCACACGTGCGAGCGATCGCGTTTAGTCTGAAAGAAGTTCCGAACTTTATTTGGGGAAGTTTGCGCGAGCACATGGGAGAGAAATATGTACACGGAATGGTTGCGACCGCGTGAATGCCATGTTGAAATTTTGATGAGAGTTCGGAGGTAAGGTTTGGACGAAAGGACATTCCTGCTGGGCAAATGTCGGCCGAAACTTTTGTACCATTTACCCTAAAAACGTCAGTTAGCTTGATCATATTGCAGGCTTCCGTCCAGGAACTTTTCCTTGTTAATGTAAATTTCTCACTGCGAATCACTTCATACAGTTCACAAAGTTCAAGGACATTTGTTGATTGAAAGATAAATCTTGTTTGTATTATTGAATAATTCTACGCCTTTTTGCACTTCATCGTTTATCATACTGCATGAATTAAACATGAGTTGTTTATTAGTACAGTGATAATAAAGATCACAAAGTCAATTTATATATATCCCACAATATACAATTCAAATTATATTATAATTATGTGACACATTTAAATTATGCATTAAATAATTATCATTAAACAAGTGAAAGAAAGAAATAAGTATGAAGAAAGAAATAAGAAAGAAAGAAAGAAATAAGTATGATATGTTTTTTATGACTATAATTATATGATATAATATGATTAGATAATTATCAGATAATTACATGTTTCTTTGTAATAATTGTGTATTACATCAGAAATTGCGCAAGTAATTTTTCCCCAATCCTAAATGCAAATACGATAAGAAGTAATGTCCAAAATTGCATCTTTATTTCACTATGTATATCGTTTTTCCATTTTCGGATACGGTTAGATCAAGATTAGATGCTTATTGAGGTCATCTATTGATAAGCTAAGCTACTTTTTCTCGTGTCACTGATCTTTCCATTCGCTAAGTGTTCAGCGTGAGATAAAATGTGAGTCGCTTTAAAAAGAATATGTGTTATTGTCTAAATTATTTTATGCTGCAGAGTGTTTGCTTTCAATATGCGAGAGCGCCTAAGTTCATATGCGTATATAAATTTGAAAGAAATAAATATTTAAACAATTATTAATTTCGTTTATATATAAAGATATATATTTAATATTTATATATACAATAAATATTAATACGTATATGTATATACGTTTTACATAATATTTTATATATTTTATAAATATATAACATAATTATATACTATATAAATATATTTTATATAATTTTCTAAAATATTTTTTCTTTAATTTTCCAGTCATCATTAACTTTCGCTAAGAATTTAAATTAAGCTTTAGCAAAAATTGGATACATATTATAATGTTTGATAAACGTGAGATCGTTTCAAGCGAAAAGAATCTTTTCGTACTCTTCCATTTCGCGTACTTGAAAGCGTCGAGTGCGTGCTCGCTAGTTTCGTGCTGTAGTACGGATTCTAGTACCAACCGCGACACTACCGGTACTCTGCCATAACGACTCTTTGCAGCGACGAGGACGATCGATCGAGGTGCTCTTGGTCCGCACGTGCGCAGATTACGCTGTTCTCTCTCTCTCTCTCTCTCTCTCTCTCTCTCACTCACTCACTCACTCACTCACTCACTCACTCACTCACTCACTCACTCACTCACTCACTCACTCGCTCAACTCACTTTCACTATCACCGTCTTCTTCCTCTACTTTCCTTTATTATCCTATGTATCTTCATTTCCATCTCTTCCTCTCCATCGTTCCTATGTCTGTTCTTCTCTGTTCTTCTCTTTATGCTACCACAATCACATCACTGCTCGTCGAAGTGAGCCTACATAGCCATTTCTTCATAGACCTCACCTACACGCTCACGTACATGCACGCACACATACATGACATGCTTACGTACGTGTCGATATACACATCGATCCGAGGAAGGGCGATGTGGCTTTACGATGGTGCCGAATGCCACGCGAATCTTTTAGTACAAAGGGTGGTGAAATACGTACGCGCGGCATAAGAAAAGCCACGTGGCCACGTCAACTCGACACGTGTATACCGGTCACCCTTGTTTGTAAATCGTCTTTCGCACATTATTCGGCAATTCAATGCCAATCGCGAAGGTCAAATCTTCTTATCTTTCGTATGATTCGATTTAAATTTATTTTCAGCAGACGCGTGATGTATAGAATATGACATAGAAAATAAAGGTCAAGGAACTTGGAGCGAGAATCTAGCTGGATTACTGTTTTTTTTAAATGTCTGTCTGTTCTATTTCTGAAAATTTCGTGTAAAGCGGATTTATCAACGGTTATAACACTATCTTTTCTTAGAAACGCGGGCTCGATTTCTGCGTAAATTTTCCTCGCATTTAAGCGCATGATATTTCCTACAAGGGACGAGCGCACGATCCCCTTTGGTTCTACATCAGGCGATATACTTTTTTCTAATGAAACGATCCGCATCACCCGCGATCAAGCTCACTGTCTTCAAATATTCTTCTTCGCTTTACAATCCCTCCCCTCATTTCATTTCATTTCTTATACTTTCATCGATCGTCCGGTCTCCGACATCGTGCGACGGTTGACGCAATGACGACGCCAGTGTCAAAGTGAAAGAAAAAAGCGGTAAATGATAAGACATGTTCCTTCATTTTTCCTACGAGTTAGCTCGTGTGTTCACGTACGTGTACGCAAGAATGAGTATGTTGTTCAAATGAATTGTTATCACCAAAACATAGAGCATGAATTGCGCCATCCATATTTGAGGGCGGTTCATGGTCAAATCATATATTCGAGACTGTCTTCAGAAGTCAGAAATCAATCAGAAGACCGTATTAGCATCTTAAGACATTATTTAAGACAGTTTTGAAATAAGAACGGACTATGAATACTGCCCTAAGGTCGTAGGTTACTTTAAGACCACCTTAAGTAATATTTTAAGATACTAATGTGACTCTGACCGGTTTCTCTCTCTCTCTCTCTCTCTCTCACTCATTCAAATTCATTTTTGTTTCAAAACAGTTCTTATTTCAAGACAGACTTAAGTAATATATGTCTTAAGATATTAATATCGCCCTCGATCTGACCGGTATTCATAGTCGGTTCTTATTATTTTAAGACCGTATTAAGTAATATCTTAAGATACTAATGCTCTTTGATTAGTTCGCGACATTTAAAGACTATACTTGAGACAGTTTTAAACGTAAGATCCAACGATGAATATCATTGATGACTATCATTGATTGGTCCGTGACATTTTAAGATTGTACTTAAGACAAGTCTTAAATATAAGAATCGACTATAAATACCAGCTTAAACAGTAGATACATCAAATGTGGCCAACATACATAAAAGATGGGGAATGTAAAAAGACGATCAATCTTCCTTTCTTTTTAAGAGATTGTCTTGGAGATTGTGATAGATTGTATAGAAACGACTCGTCTTCGCTTCTTCCGATTTCTCTCATTCTTATCGACCAATTTTATACAAGGATAGTACAATCTACGCTCTATGTCTTTGTCTCAATCACAGATTTCATACGAGGGCGATGTTAATCCAAGAAGTCATATAACAGCCGTCAAGCGACATTCATGTAATTCTCGACCCTCGTTCAGACATAAGTCTCCGAGTGAATCTTCGCGAGTGGAGAACTATGCTTGAGAGATAATTGAAAAAAACAACTATTACTCGAAAATGTCATGAATCGTAATAATTGCAAATAATAGTAATAAACGCGTCCGAAAGCTCAAAGTAGGTGCGCCGAAATAGCTCATCTCGCATCTACAGCCATACTTTGCGCCGGCTATACATAGACATCGATCCACGAAAGATTCCATGCCAACCGCTCTATGGCGAAACTGAAATCTCTGAAAAAAGAAAACTACTAATATCACACGCGTATACTCTATATATATATATATATATATATATATATATATATATATATAATAATAACGTACTATACTATATTATATATACATACTACTATATACGTAAGAANATATAGTATATAA
>NW_012130086.1:2895402-2951973 GCF_000143395.1 Atta cephalotes
TAGTACGGAACGGTAACGAAAGTAACTACTACGTAAAAGAAAACGTAAACTAATAATACTACACACGTACTACTACTATATATATATATATATATATATATATATATATATATATAATATATAAAGTAAACGTCATCTAATTTCAATTATCGAAAAGATACCTTACAAATTATCGGAAAAATCAGAATTGTCAATATAAATTTGTTGAATTATATTGGTTTATTTCTCAAAAATTTAATCCGAATGACTAAAGTATTAGATTTATATAATATACAAGACAGGCGATGTAATTATAGATAAGTGTGCATTCACGATGCTACATTTGACGTTAATTATAGCCAATATCTGATTTTCTCGTACCTGCACTCACGATTCTCGCATATGCTCGGAATTAGAGGGACGCATTTAGCGCCGAATGAAGACAAAGAACACAAGCCATTGTTCGCGCTGTGAGAATGTGCGTGCATTGATCCGCGAGAGCGGCCGTGTGCTAATGAAGAAGTAACGAATCTCTGCGTCGCAAAGAGCGATGGCACGTGGTGCGTAGTATGCGTGTTCCCGTTCCGCCTTGGCTCCCTCATTGCGTAAATACTCCAAGGTCGCGTGACAACGGTGACATCGTCAACCTGGTGACGAGTGGATTTTTTAACGATCGATGTCCGATTTCCTATTTTCATTATTTAGCACCGCACGCGAATGTCTGACGCCCGACACGCATTAAATATGCATATGCTATCTTTTATAAAAACTTAGAAGCGAACAGTGCCACATGTCCTTCTGTTTTAATAAGAAATGAAAAAGGCTTCGAGAGTACATCATTAATGAATAATGGGTACGTAGAACGCGAACTCTCGAACAATAGAACTTTTTAGCGAGGGAACTGTAGACCATGGTGAAAATTTTTCTCTGAGTTTTTACACAAATTGGAACACTTTTCAAAAATACTGAAGTGAATACATGAATTCTGAAATATTTAAAAAGTTCAGAAGTTTCTCACATCTTACAATTTCTGAAAAAAATATCTTAAACTTTTTTTTAGACTTTGTAAAATTTTATTCAGAAATTATACATAAAATGAGAAATCTTAGAAATCTTAGAATATTTTACAATTCGCATATGTATGGAAAATTTTAAAAAAGATCTTGGCACTTCTGAAAAATGTCACAATTTGTATTAAAAAAATCTGAGTTTCTTAATAAGTTATAAAATTGTTTAGAAATTCGGAAAAATGAATGAATCTGAAATTTACATAAACATTTTGAAAAATTATATAAAAAATTCTGAGAAAAATTTTCATCAAGACATAAACGAGGAATGCTTCGTTTTTACTTATGTGATCGATTTCACACTTCTCTTTTACCTATCTGACCTAGATTTAAATTATTTATCCTATATGCGTCCGATGTGTGACGTACTCTCAACTACAATCCCTGATTTCCGTCGAATGAATTTAGATTACCGTGCATCGAGTTCACCGTTCGTCCGACAGTCGTTACTTTCAGCTTTGAGTTCTCTCGTTCCGCGTCCTATTCTTCGGAAGCGATGGAACTTGGCGGCCAACTTTCTCCCGAAGTTATCTACATTATGCGATTGTTGTAATTTTACTTCCTATGGAGTCATGTTATAAGTTGAGTTCTTTTCTAGGAAGCATAACCTTCATATTACTAGTACATTCTTCGATAGTACATATTTCGGTTTCGCGGATGATCGATACTTTTCTTGTCAAACACGCACGTCGAATATATAATAAATTGTATGATTCTTTTTCTCCCTTAATATCCGTTTCTGTAGACCAATGTGGATATTAACATTAATATTAATTGATTTTACTTTTTATCTTTTTCTAGCTCTAAAAATTAGAAAAGGTTAAACAGTAAATTACACCGAGATTAAAATTAATTACTTTGGTAGAAATAAGTCATTAAATTTTTCATTTGTCTCTTTATATGTAATTAAAAAAACAATTTTGTTCTCTTAATGAAAACTAAATTTTTCTCTCATGAATTATCCTAAAATAGCTTTCAAAATTTAATGTTATTACCCTTTCGTACAGACGGAACGAATTAACGACGTATGCGCACTTCCTAGTGATCATCGATCCGCTTTTAAAGGGGCGTTCACATTGGTGATATACCTACGTATTGCTGGCGTTGGCGGGGAAGTGCAGGAAAAAGACAGTAGAGAAGGGGTCTCTCCGTGGCAGTCCCAGGGGACCAATGACCCTCAAGCTTGATCACTGTGTCGCGATGCTCGTCACCAACACAGGCGACTTTATAAGCGATACCGCAAACTCGAACAGCTCGGATCGCGAATGTCGAAGCGAATTATAGGCTAGGCACGAGAAACGGTGAACAAGGCAACGAGAGAAATGGATAGAGGAAGCGAGCTGAAGAAAGTGAGGTAACCACTGAGATTGGGCAGAAATAGAAAAGGCGGAAGGAAGAACGAGAAAGAACGAAGAAATAAGAAAAGGATGAAGAAGGATGATGTATTAAGAAACTGGGGAGGATAAAGAAAAAGAGGAAAATAGACGAACAGAAAGAAAAAGGAAGAAGAGTACGATCAAGAGCTACTCTCTCCATCCATCGACTTTTTCTTCCTTTGACTTTGAGTCGTCCTCTTCATTTCTCTTTCGGTTTCGCTCGCTTCTTCATCCCTTTCTTTCTCTCTCTTTCTCTCCATTCGTTTCCCGATTCTGTCTCCCTTTCTCACGTAGTTTCTTCCTTTCCTTGTGGCGGGAACGTGGGCGTGGACGTGGGCGAGGTGAATCTTCAGGGCCGGCAAGCGTCGGCCGATCCCGGATCGTACGTCTCGTAAATCGTGCCGACTCTCGAATCTTTTCGTCGACAGCTACGTCCCTGCCGATCCAATTCTATGGCGGGAGATCTCGGATTCCATCGTAGAGTAGGACAGAATCAAGCACGGGAGTGTGCAATATTCCACGAGAAAATATCGCTGGCTATTATCGTAGTTAGACAGGCGGATGCGTGTGAATTCGATTTATTCGATCTTTCGATCACGATCGAATACTATGAATTTATGGAAAAATCATTTCAATTCAATCAGGCAAAGAATTGCAAGTTGAAAAATTTAACTGTACAATGTTAAATTCATAATGTCGAATATTATCTAATTTGAATTATTTGTTATCTTTCTAAAGGTCGCCATTACTTCTATCAGTATATCGTTAATTAAATTAAAATAATGAAACAACAATTAAACAAAATTTAACTTGAGAAAATGTATAAATTTAGTTTATTAAATAACACTAAATTTGATTTTATATTTTCTCCATTGGATCCGAATAACTTTACTAATTGTAAATGCATACATTAATATGAATATTTATTTCGAAACTATCCATAGTATTCACAGAAATAAATTAATTTACATATGAAAGACAAAATTAGTAACATGTTATTTATCCCAAACTGTTATTTAACAAAAATAAAATAAATAAAGATCAATAAATAAAATTAATAAAAATGTTATTTAACTTCAAGGTTACCATTGATAAGTTAATATCTAATAATGCTATATTATATATTTGGGATAAATACGTGGAATATTCATGCAATCATTTAAGATTTATTGCACGTAAAAGAATACTTGATTACATCTTTTCGTGACATGATTTGAGCGCAAACTTATTTCGCCATTACCATATATTTTTTTATCTGTCAATATATGCGACTATTACGTTTATCAAGATTGCTTTATGGTATTGTTGTATCTGTCTATCGGTATGTGAATTAATTACGAAGATAGGGATGATGATGTACGACTCTTCTTGCTGTTTCCTACATATTGATTCATCGTTACATCATTGAGAACGGCAGAGATGTCAGTTTTTTTTAATTATCGCTTGATTAGTCGACGTTGCACGACGTTGCGTGTTTTTTGCAACACGCGCAGAAAATCTTATCAACGGGTGATGTACATTACATCCTGTTGATTTACAAAGTTGCACGATGAATACTAATCGGAGCGATACTCTTTGAGACATTTTTTTTAGCCGAACTCTTTCTGCGACAGTTGCCATGTGAAGAATGACGCGATTATGCAAGAGAATTGTGCAAGAAGTGCTGCCGTATGGACAAATAATAGAAAAAAATGTTGTTACATGATGCGCTCAATGTAACTCCATATCGAAGATATATGATATCGCCTTTTGCTTACTTAGATAAAGCGATTCTTCTCAACGCATTTCTCACATACGTATACTCTTTCTCTATTTTATCATATAATATATAATCTAAAATCTCTCATATCATTTTTTATAGACACGGAAAAAATAATTTTGCTGAAATATTTAAAAATTTAGCTAGATATACAGATCTAAAAATAATTTTGTTTGGCCATCAAAATAATTATGTATAATACTCAAACTGATAGTTAGAATATAAAAATTTTTCAGCATTGTTATCATATTTGAGTTTCCTACATAATTATTTTGACATTATAATAAAATTATTTCTAGATATGTACTTAGCCAAATGTTTAGGTTTCTACTTCAACAAAATCGTACCTTTTGTGTACACATAACAGAGCTAAAACACATTTCTGCTCAAACAGAGCTGCTGAACATTTGAAATTCGAATTTCAGTAAAGTGAAATTTAATCGTAATTCAGGACTGAATATTCGAAAATAATAGGAATATCCGGGACAATAATCCTCTCAGCGAGAGATCGTTATATCGAAATAACGAATTGATTTCTCCCTGCCTCTCCCCGATCACCCGGCCGTTCGCTCGCGAGAGGGTTAAACCCTGGTGAAATTTTTGCTTCCTGTCCGGCATTTCTCCCTCCTCTTCTCCGCGACCCTCCACGCTTTCGAATTCTCCGTGCCCGGCGATCGATGAATGTTCGTGTCTACGTCACACACAACGACGTCGACGACGACGACGACGACGACGACGACGACGAGGACCCTCCTCTAATGCCTCTCCCTCTCATTAAAGCCGTCCGTTCGTTCGCTGGCGGAGAGTAGCATCCTAATGCTATTTACACAAGTGCTCTGCCGTGGCGAAAGGGCGTTCGTTCGGGACCTGCGCCTTTCGAGGCCGTGCATGTGCAAACGCAAACGTATAGTGCTGGTTGGTGCTCGTGTTTACGTCGTGCAGATCGCGCGATCAAGCACCGTGTAATCCGAGAGACCGGGACTTTCCGGTCGGTCTCTCTTTGTCTCTTTTGAACGACCCGCGTCTATTAATTGCCGACTAAGTCCTTTTGTTCCTCGCATTTCATTAACGAGATACGAGATAGAAGAGAGTTAATACAAACTACTCTTCTGATATGACGAATCGATAATCAACGGATCAATATCCATAATCATGATGATATCAATTTCCATAAACCTGACGAAAACAAGAAATTTTCTATTGATTACTTAATGAAAACAAAATTAATGAATTTTACGACTTAGGCCCGATTTCACAATATATATTTGATTATCTGAAGGTCATGAATGAATTTCATTGATGAATTTGTTGTAACTTTTAATCTTTAAGTAACCATATATTGTGAAAACAGGCCATATTTTGTATTCATTCAAAAGAGAATGATTTATTACAAAAATTTAAAAATAAATGTCTTCATAAATTTAAAATATATCTTTATTTTTTCCTTCTCACGTCGGAAAATATGTTTTTATGTAATAAAAATGTCTGTTTTTGTTAACAATAAATAATGATTTGATAATGACGAATGTATAAAATGTGAATATATAAAACAAATTATTATCACAGCGTGACATACAGTTATATTTGCTCTGAAAGGGAAGAAGAATAAATAAACTTGTTATTCTGTTATATACAATTTAGATGTTTCATTTGAAGGACAAACAAGAAAGCAGTCTTATACTGATAAAATTAATCCAAGGCTGATTTATCGAAGCAATTTCCAAGCGATCTAAACATAATAAGTGAAGCGACGTCGTAGACGTCCTTCCTGGCGTGACCATTGTAAAGAATTAACTTACAGTCACTGAATAACCTTATCCTTTCTACCCACGTATTCTTATCGGTCCTTCGAATCTATACTCGAGCCTATGAATCCTAAATATGTGAACTTACGCAATAACGTTTTTTCGTCGCCGTCGTTGTCATCGTCGTAGTCGAGCTAGCAAATTAGGCATAGGCAAACGAACATAAGACGAGAAGCATTGCCACGACCCAATTTCGCGTTGTGCCAATACAGCCAATCGTGCATCGAGGCGATCCTAATTAGAAATGTCTCGATTGTCAATTAGCTAGCCGAGTATTTGCCGCAGGATCGAGAAACTGGCGACTTCCTGATCAAAATTTCCTCCGTGAGATAAACTACGCATCTCGAGCGAGCGTTGCCAAAAATTTCGATATATCACAATTTCGAGGATTCTATTATAAGCTTTGAATAGGCGACGCGTAGAACGCGCGGGACTTCGTAAAATTTCGTAGACAGTTCGGATAAAAGAGCTCACATGGAAAATGAGCAGCGAGTGGAAATTTACTGAAATATAGCTTTATGTGGAAACTTTTGCTATCGTGTTCCGACTCATTATTTTTTTTTCTCACAAAGCGTTATTTCTGTTGCTAATTACGTTTAACGACGGTCATCAATCCTTCCCGCGATGTCTCCGCGGGGAAGGTGTAGTAGATCATGCTCGACTTGTTGACGTAGGAGGCGCGAGGGCACCCTGTCGCACGGGCGTTCGATCTAATTTAAATATTTAACAGTGTCGATGTAAGTACGACGTGCGATCGGCTCGTTATAAGCCCGAGTGGCAAGCTCGAGTGGAGTTTGTTAGTCACGTCGCGGTAGTGCGGCTGGTTCGTCAGTATTAAGATGCAAATGAATCCCGCCGTCACGCTGACGACGATCATTCGTCGCATCGTCGTCGTGAATCGTCGATTTTATCTGGGATCGACGAATCAAACGGAATCGCGGAGCAGCGGCCTCTCGTCCCGCGATTTATATTCATAAAGATATGATGCATTTCTTAGGTCATACGAACGATCGATATAAATGATATAAATTTAATCATTTACGGGACAGGGACATGTTTTGCATGCGTGCAAACATATCGTCATGTGTTAATAGACACGAAAAAAATCAACGTGTATCTTCCTGCGATCATCAACATTCGAGAATTATTATTATTATTCCTGTAACTTTGACGTCGATTTTCTTTCAACGTCGTCGTGCTTTATCGTCTCTTTGCTCATCTCTCGCCTTCGTGGTCGCTCGATGGAGTCAACAGCATTGTTTTCGTGCACCCGGATCGTCACGATCGTTATTAAGGCCGACCTATTTGCGCGCGAGTACGCATCGATGCCACTTTGTTCATTTTTTTTTTATGTTTCCTCCGTTCACCTCTTTCGCTCTAAATATATCCATACCGTCTACTCGCTAGCACGTCCTCCGTGCGTTTCATCGGATATATATCGCGTTCTGAATGAACGTTTGATTGTATCAAATATTACAGTGTAATTTATATGATTAGATAACTCAGCGGGAAAATAATTGTTATCGTTCAATTTCATTCCGATTATTTCTGGACAGCCTCAAATTCGTAACTTGCTCGTAATTTTCGCAGCATTAATGGAATTGTTTACTTCGACAGAAATAAATATGTGATTCGATTTAAAACGCATTAATTTAGCATTTTATCGAAATAAATTGTATTTCTGTAGAAATTTACTATTTTTTTAATAAACAGAGCATGTACTGAGTATGTACTGAGCTTTTTACAAGCACATATAAAACATTCGAGAATTATTATTATTATATATTCGAAATTTATTATTTTGATACTAAGATAATACCTAAGCAAGATACGGTTTCTCAGAAACGATTAAGCAAATTTAATCTTTAGACCCCACACTGAAGTCTACTAAATTTCAATCGGTATTATTATATCTCTGTTAGCTTATTTATATTATTATTATTATCTGACGGTGTTATTTGCACGATCAGTTCGTCTTTTTTCGCTTGCTCAGCAAAGTTGGATTAGCAAAGGAAACTTGAGACGACGGTGTAAGGTGGATGACGGAAAAAAAGCAAACATAAAGATAATAATGTTTACCTGCCAAATAACGGATGCCATAGTTGCGATTCGTCCGGCGAGCTCGCAGTAGAGCTCACTTCCGGCTCCTGCTTAAGCAGTCCGCTGCGCACTCTGAGCAAGGGCGAGTAGTGATTGATGCGCGATCGGCCGCCGTTCGATAAGTCCATGGGCTGCGTCGGCATCAATGTGCAAATCGGCTTGCAACTGAGTTTGGGTCTGCCAGTGATAACAGTGAACCCACCATCTTTCGTGCCGTTACTGTTTGTCGAACCAGACAGTCCTTTGATAATGGTGCCATTAACGGTGGCGCTAGGTTGCTGCGGTTGCGATTGTTGCGATCTGGAAACTGGGCCCTCGCCGTGATCCAATACGTGCTGCAAATGCGCTAGCGATATCACGAGCAGATCGGGATCCCGAAGGAGGTCGGGCCTGGTAAGAGCCTCGGGTAGCCTGAGTTCGGGTCTGCTGGCTAGTAACTTCGGTATCTCCGTCGCCGGTGCGGCAGCCAGACCTGGCAAATAACCGCGAGGAACTAGAAGAGGATCGGGAATCAGATGGCCAACAGTCTCGATCAGTTCGCGGAGTTGTCTGGCCGGATCTAGAAGTTTGTCAGTGCTGCTGGACGTGGTGCAAGTAATTTGATCTTGCTCCTGATCGATGAAGTGACCCCTCGTTCTATCGACCGTCTTTTGGTAACAAACGGCTTGGTTCCTATGTCGTTGTCCGATCTGCCACTCGGCAGACATTGGTCTCTTGGGCGTGGCTCGCTCTATCATCGCATAAAAGGTACTGTGGATGTCACCGCTGGACATTGGCCTGCCAGAGTTCCTCACCTCTTGATTGTGAACGTTCAGACGTTCCTGGAAGCTATGCTGATTAGTCCTTTTCATGTTTCTATCGATATTCGAGTGCACGGGTCGAGAAATAGGTTGATCGATGTTTTGATCTGACCGGATCACTCCCTCCTTTGTTCTTTCATAGTCTCGCGGATCCACGCAGTTAGATGAAGCCAGGATGCTCTTAAGTGTTATTTCGCTTTTGGCATCCTCCGAGCAGGATACCGAACACGGCGGACTAGGGAGTAACCTCTCGAGATAAGCCGATGATGGTCTCCTGGACGCGGGAGAACAAGGAATTCCGCTGGGCTGTGGCGAGACTACCACGGTGCCGCGGGATCGCAGCTCCTCCAGGACCTGTTCATCAAAGTGCTCGAGATCCCGATATCCTGAGCCTTTACCTTTGGCCTGTGCCTCACTGTTTTTACCAGAGCTAATCCAAGCAGAATCGCTCTTTTTCTCCATCAGACTTTTACGATCCTCTTGATTGTTCTTGGTTCTGTGCCCATTGTAGTAATCCGCGTCGGTACCGTCGTATGCCAATGAATCCGCTTTCTGCTGTCTAAGGTCTTCCATAACTTGTGAGTCGCAATCTTCATCTTCTTCCTCGTCTCTGTCCTCTTCGTGAGGAAACTCGTCCATTTTCATTTCTTCCGGATACGCGTCGACCTTATTGAAACTGACAGTGCTTTCGGGTGATTCGACACGCTGCTTTATGCTCGGTGAGGTTGTTAGTTGATCGGAGACATTTTTGTAGCGGTAATTTGGTATAACAATCGATAGACCTGGCAGATTACGAGATGAACCGTCGAAGTTTGCGTTCTTCAATAACTTCTCGACGCATTCCGCCTGAGAATCGGGCGATCTGCTCGACGAAGATGCCTTTGAAGGTGGCCTCGCAGGCGATACGATCGGATTCTTGCCGACTTCAGGCGTGTCGTTTCTCATTATGGACACCGAAATTCCCGGTGTATTTCTTAGGGCGTCGAGGATTCTCGAGCTATCGTAATCGAGCTTCAACGGGTCGCCGGGCTCGTCTGGCGCTTCCTCTTCCTCGATCGGTTTGCTCGATTGCCACGTGATGACAGATTTCGATCTGCATTTCGATCGACCAATGATGAAACCGCCGTCGGCCTCGGCGATTTTGCAGGAATTCGGAGTGGTCTCGGCATTATTCTCCAATGAAAGAAGCCCGAGATTATTCTCCATTTGGATCTTCCTGTCTTCCATCTCCTGTAGACAACAATCTTTTAAGATCTTCTCTTCGTGCACCTCCAACTTATCGTCAATCTCGCCGTCTTGGTCGACGATTTCAGTCTCGTAGCTAGATGCACTCTTTGTTTGATCCTTCTCGTCAAGCTTCGCGTCCTTGACCTGTTGTCTTTCAACGGATGGCTTCTCGTCGAGGACCTCGTAAGTCTTGGTGGAGTCCACCGGCAAGTCGGCACTGGGAGTATCAGTGGCAAGAACGGGCGAGGCTGTAGCATCTATCATGTTTAATATATCCTGAATACCCGTCTTGTTCATTCGATTCGATTTCTCACTGCTCTCCTCCTCCTCCTCTTCCTCCTCCTCCTCCTCCTCCTCCTCCTCCTCCTCCTCCTCCTCCTCCTCCTCCTCCTCCTCCTCCACCTCTTCGTTGTCCATTTTTTGTTCTCTTTTCTTTTTATCCTCTTCTTCCACGTTTTCCTCATTCTGCTCGTTACTTTGCTCTATCCGCTTCGTCTCATTCGTCGTCGCGTCCTTATTTTTCGCGTGGTGAACGACATTTTGATTCGCACTCTCGGGAAGTTGCGATAGTTGCAACAATTCCAGCACGACGCGCGGCTGAAACAGCTTGTTCATCTGCAATCTCTGCAGGTTGATCCAGCCTTGACTATCCTCACTGTTCAGATTGGGTAGACAATCCTTTGGCTTGTTTTGCTCGCAATTCTTATCCTCTTCGTTATTTACTTCTCTATCCTCGCTATCATTAACCTTGTCGCGAGCTCTTAAGGGAGAAGAATATCCTCGACGATTCGTCTCTTCATCATACCCTTGCTTCTTTTTGCCTACGCCTTCGCCAGTAAGCAAACCGTTCGTCGTGCCGTTCGGCGAATATATTAGCGGATGGCATCGAAGAGAGCTCGCGGTCGCACTCGCCGGCTCTTGAAGACATCGTTTGCCGTTCTCTTTCTCGTCGTTGGACGAGACCGAGGAGGCCGGCGACGTGTCGGCTATGCTCGATGTCTTCTTGCAGGTGGCAGCTAAAGCAATCGTGTACATGGACGTGGTGCGCGGTATCGAACGCCATCCTTGCGCGGTTTTGGTGAGCTTGATGCGATTACGTTTATCGTAGTCTTCACATCTCACCTCAATGATCTTTTGTTCACGCTGCGACGCCCACAAGAAAATCGGATTGACCTTCGGTCGCTTCTCCTCGGGTTCATCCAGCGTTTCGTTCCGTGATTCGTCGTCCCGGACGCGCTTCTGATGTTTCTGATGATGATGGTGATGGTGATGATGGTGGCGTCTTTGACGACGGGGCACTGTGCCCCACGCAGGGGCCCCGCTCATTACTCCATTCAACGAACGGTGATTACTCTGTCTCTCTCGTCCGACGAGGATCGCTTCCGGTCACCCAACTGCCGACAGATCGATCGTTGATGATTTCGGCGACAATCGACGATCGTTATCGGATTACAACCGCCGCGTAATGCGACATGCGATTTTCCTACCACGCGCGCCTATGCAATCTGTCTACGTGTATGACTTAGTCTCGTAATTCACATATTTCCGTTCGCGTCTCCGCACGTCTCGACGGCATGTCTCTTCAACATGATGACGACGCGTTTGTCCGATTACCGTTCCGCGCATCGTAGACACCCGGTAGGCGCGCGCGCGAAACGATCGCGCGGCGTGTGGATCGCGTGGATTCAATCGCGCCAGACCGAAACCCCGACCGTTCACCCGACTCGCTCCCGCGCGATCGATCCTCAAGGCCACCGCGCCATTGTCGACCCGGAACGAAGCTTCCGCCGCCGATCCGGGACTAAATGCGCGTCCTGTCGCACGCGGACGTCGCGACCACCACAATTTGTTGTTATCGTTTCGTCGTGATTATATACGAACCCGTTGACGTTCTCGTTCATATACTTATACTTCCGATCCTGGATTTGATCGTATCGTCGACGCCGCTAAAGCAGACGGGGTCGCCCGCGTTCATCCGGCTATCGAACCGTGACACCGTTGATGTCGCGCCGCCGAATAGGAATACGCAAGAGCGACACGAGCGCGGGAGTCGATCCTCATCGAAGCTCGTCACCGTGCCGCGTCGACTCGCACAAACTCGCAATTGTTGAGCACCGAGTTCGACCCATCAGGCGACCAACGAGTCTCTCGCTGATATAGCTTAACTATATAGATACTGTCTAGCGTAACTCGCAATGAGGGTTCCCTTCGAGAAATGCGAGAGACTGCAGATACCACGAGGGAAGATAAACCGTGCCGAGCGACGTTCGGAAAGTCGCGGAAATCGAATTTCGGGGGTGTACCTCGCAAACGCTTAATTTGCAAGAGCAATACGTTTTGTTGGTGGCGGAATGCATCCACTTTATCTTTATCGATCACTCGCGTTTATCCATGCCGAATTTGAAGCACCGCGTCCTGGGATTGTCATCATTGATGACATAACACACGGTGCGGGCGTTGCAGGTCACCCACCGATTACACGCTACACGCGGAGTCACTGTCTGGGAGCTACTGGCCTGGCGGTGGTGCCTCCTCGTTGCCTTCCTCTACGCCGCCGCGGTCGCGGCAGCCGCCGCCACCGCTGCCGCCACCGCCGTCGTCCTCGCCGCCCCCGCTCCGCGGAATCGTAACGCAGGTGCGGCTCGAGCTTCATATAACTCGAGAAGAGACGGCGGTCGTACACTTTTCAAAATGATACTTTGGATTTTGAACACTTTTCTCAGTGAATAATTGTACCTATCAGTACCTGTCCGTAAATATTGTGTTTTAACTTTTTTAAGTGGTAGAACATTTGAATCCATTCATAGGTTGGTTTAATAAGACGAAAATAACCGAAATAAAAACGAAAATAAGAATATTTAATAAAATAGAAATATTCTTCGAATTTTACATATTGGGTTGTCCGGATAGTTCGTGCGGAAATTTTGAAGTAAAATTGAAACGCAGAAGATTTAAATTTTAGTATACATTTATTAAATTTAAATCTTTTGCGGCACGAACTTTCCGGACAACCCAATATATTGAAAACCAAATATTTGGTAATAGGTGTAATTATACTTTTAATATTTTAAAAATATTTTGCAGGAGTATCAACATCGTTTTAACCAATGATATGTTTCAAAAATTTTTGAGAAACTTTCTTGTTAAATAAACAGATTTTTAACATCAAATTATATAAGAAATTTACGATTCTAAATGTCTCTGTGCGGCGATATTAAACATGCATTATAATTTCATTATATTAAATATGACGCAGAGTAAAATTGTAAAAAAAAGATCGTTTTCAACATTCCAGACTTTGGAACAGGGTACGATTATAAATGGTGACGGCACTGATACGCGCTTATCCCTCGCCCCGAGGCAGCGGCTCGCGAGCGAAGTACCGACCGCGAAGAGAGGAAGAGAGATGGACAGAGAGAGTGGCGGAGATAGATAAGGTTCCAGCGGGAGATAGAGAGATAGAGAGAGAGAGAGAGAGAGAGAGAGAGAGAGAGAATAGAAAGAGAAAGAAAGAAGAAAGGGAGGGAGAGCGCCTCTACACTGTGTATATGCACGCGTATACAGAGTGTACCGAAGGTAACATCGGCCACAATAGCTTCGATTGATTGGTGAAGGTCGGTCATTGGAAAAAAAGTTAAGCTTTACGATCGTCTCTAATCGCTTCGACGACATCATGTTGCATTCCGTGAAACAAAATCCACCCTCACTCTTCCCGCTCCCCTGTTAGCCACCCGCTCCGAACCCTCGAACACGCATAATGCGTGCGCGTATGCACACGCCTATACAGTGTGGATCGAAGATATCTAGAGTGGTTGCGGGGGGCAACGCGCGTTGTGGTGGAAACTCTGCTCGTGTTGCAACTCAAAATTTCACGGAAATATATATGAAATTCAAATTGGGTGATAACACGTCGGCGTCTACATTGCTATATTATTTTTCTTTTTAAATAACATAAATTTGTTTGATTTATTACGAACGCCGAAGAAACGGATACTTTTAACTGATAATTAATGATGTTCGTATACGATAATAAGATACGACAATGAGAGTATGTATTTTTAACCTTTGAACGTAATATAATATGTTTGAGCGAAAAGAGAAAATTAAGTAACTTATTAAGTTTATCATTCTCTTTATTTATCTTCTTATAAATATTCTTATACTACTTTAAGGCTTTCACGGATATTTTCGTCAAAGAAGCATTTGTGAATTATCTTCATGTTTCGATATAAATTCCTACAGTCACGCGTTTTTAGCGGGGCAATTTGTGTGTTGCGAACGCGATAATACAATAAATATGTCGACGGGAAAAGGCGCGATCGGATAAATTCGGAGTTGATTTCTCTCTACCTCTCCATCGTGTCCGCAAATCGGGCACACGTGTCGCCAACTATTGCACACTCCAAATCTGAGTAACCGGCACAATTCTCGTGCGTAACGCGAGGGAATCTAAAAGGGCGTATACAAAGGGGACAGACTTCTCAGCCTCGGCGCGAGAGCTACGAGGGTATAGTTTTCGATAGACAAATACCTTCACGCTAAGTGCCTCCAGTGAGGGAGATCCCGAATCGTGTTCACCCCAACACCACGATACGAGCGATCGAGCGAGACCGAACGGGAGAATGAGAGAGAGGGATGAAGTCGGGTTCTCTCGAGTAGGGGAAAGGGCCGCGATATGGGGCCGAAGGGGAAAAATATTTTTATTAAAAAGGGCGCGTGGAACGGGAAGAGAGAGGAGGGAGAAAGATCATGGCGGTCCCTGACGAGGCCGCATTAAGCCATATTTCCGTACCTGCAATCGACGCACGCAAACTCGGAATTAATTGCATTATCTCGTACATATAAAGGGATTATGAGAAATGCTATTTCGTAACAGAAGGAAGAAAGCTGTCCAGAATATACTTGGGTTGTATGTATTGTATTTATTTAATTGCTGGAAAGCTTTTATCGATAAAGAATTACTAGACTTTTTCGGAAAAAGCAGTTCAGACATGAGAAAGAAGAGTTATACAAGACAACGATAAATATCATTAATATTTAATTACTAGACTTTTATCGAAAAAGAATTGTTAACTTTCGGGAAAGATGGTTTATGTTAAGAAAGAAAGTCGTAAAGGTAATGTTGGTTGGATCTCTTTTTTGATGTATAAAAATTACTTCATTTTACTATTTAGAATGATTTTTGCTTAATTACCTCCTCTTGTATTTTTATAATTTCTGATTTATCGTAATCAGAGCTTATTTTGAGTTTCGAGACTGATAACAGCTTCTGATGTGTTTATTTGCGCATTTAAAGAAAAGACGAAGAGAAATAACTTCACCAAGGTCAAGTGGATCATGTTGATGCGCGGTCGTCGAGAAGCGCACGATGAGTGCTCGAGCAGAGGAACCGACGTCACTGACCGTGGATGCACGCGAGACTCGCGACAATTTCGCGCGTGACGTCGCGTTTCGGCCCTTCGGCTCGAAAAGAAGCCCGCATTGCCTTAAATCCGGTTCTTGAAACCTTGCGATTGTGTGATCGCATGAATGGTACACCGAATCGAATATTCCACGATAGAAGAATTTCCCGCGCAGTCTATCTGAAGAAAAAAAAGAGAGAGATCATTTCGTTAAAATAGTCTTTACGCTTATTGATCGTGGATAAGTATTAAATTATTATTATCATCATCATCATCATCTTTAGAAATTGATCTTTGAAAGATAAGCCGTAGAAAAAATAATGGCGATAAACGTTCGCGGAAACGCGTGGATCCGTTTAGTTCTTACGACTCTGACGTTTAATTTTATCATGTATGCAAATTATTTCTACGTATCGGGTGATTTAGATAATTATTTGCATACCGTAGACATCGGTTGTCGACAAGATCAAAGAACGAGCGCGTTGGTTGCAAATTGATTTATTAAACAAAAATGAAAATGCGAAAAAAACAAACGAAATAGTAAGAAAAAAGGTATTGGTAATGTAAAGATATTGGTAATGTAAACCAAGCGAAGTATACTTATGCACAAATATACAAATTCGGACAACCTGCTGACTCTGACGCTTTAATAATTCATGCGAAGTGCATATATGAAGGAAAGGCATGAAGTTTTATGTTTCGAAGTTTCCGAAGCCAGAGAGATTTCATTCGTCGAGAACTAGAACCCTCTGCGTGTGTGACATGCATGTATGTGTGACTTGGCGAGCCTTGCAAGAAAAACTTGGGTTATTGCGAACGCGACGTATATTTACGACATAAATAATTCCGGGGCGGTTTTTTACGTATATTAAAAGTTTTATTGAAAGTTCATTTTACGAGATTGTTGTTCAACGAGTCCCTTCTATCGGGTACTTGAACATCTTTCTCGAAATTTTCAGCACTTAAAAAACATCGTTCTCTCAGAACGAAAAGCTTTCGCGATGATTCGTCATTTACGGTCATGATTCTTATGATAAAATTTGTTAATGAAAAACTCATTAATTGTAAGTGCCACGTAAATATGCTGTGTTACCGACCGTTTGTGAACTTCAGAGTCTGTGGGATATCTTAACAGAGAGCAGTATAGTTCGCGAGGCGAGCTTGAAGCGAATATTAGACAGAGAGAGGCATTGAGCTCTCCATGCGAATATTAACTTCGTCCGCTTTGCTTATATAAATCTTCCCAGTCTTTATTTTGCTTCCTTTTTATTCCTCAGAGAAGATTCATAAAATTTTTAAGAAGAAAGAGATATTCTCTCGAAATCGAATTAGTTGCAAATTGAATCCGTTATCAAATTTTTATTTATATTGTTACACATGAAACTCCTCTTCTAAAATCTTAATCCAAAATAACCGATGTTTTTCTCTTTTTTTAAATAAAATTCTCATTTCATTATCTTTATTTCTCGATAGAAGATTCATATAAGCTTATTTTAGCGTAAAAAGAGATATCATTAATAAAGAAATCTTCTGGAAATTTCAAAAGAAGTAATTTACTATTGTTATTGTTGTTGCAACGATTTACTTGAATCAGACTCAAATCGAATACCATTACTTTTTTCCTATATACAGAGAGCCTCTTTCGAGAATTAATTAGTGTAATAGAAGTTTTTAATGTGACGTCTGCTAGACACTTCCATCATGTGTATAGGATGCTTTGGGCGTCACAATAGATTTTGTAGTTACGCACCTACGCATCTCTCTCTTCCTCTTTTTCTGCACGTCATTGGGTTCTCCCTCTTTCATCTCTTTCATTTTGCCGGACGAGCTTACGCTCACATCGTGAGAAAGAGATTGTACATTCTACGTCAAGCGTTATATTTATAGCCTAGGATCCCGGGATCTGAGATTTTATCAATTGTCATAATGACATATTCGTCTATATATAAAACTTCCTGATACCATATTCAGAATGGCACAGATCTGATACGATTATTAAATTTAAAGTTACAATCTACATGACGTCACGGCGTCGTGGCTTATCTCTATATTCTGAAACTTTGGACTGTAACCTGGGTTTATGTCGGCTAAAGTAAAATAAAGAAGTCACCCACGTGAAAGTCAAATTCATTTCACAAACGATGAATCTGTCTGTTCGAATTTGGATCCTGTAAACAACTCTTGTCTTAAAAGAGTTTTCCTCCGAATTCAGAGCAAAACTCTTTCGTTGAGAAACAGACACGGTAACGCAAACCGTGCATTTTGAATCTACATCTCATATTATTAATAATATCAGATTGTATCTTGATAATGATTATACATCAATGTTGTTTTTCCTTTTTTAACAAAAAAACTGCTCTGTTCACAGAAAGTTATGTTTTTACGTAACGCAAATAATTTTTAGATACTTGTTTTCTCATCCGGTAGTTCTGAAAGAACTTATTTCTTTATCTTGTCCTGTCACTTCAACGCAATGACAGAAAAAAGCATAAAGCGTTGAATTTAAACAATGTTTATGATACAATATAGCAATAATAATGACTCTTTGAAGAACATTCGGAATAGACGTGAGTTGTTTGCATCCTATCGACCGAAATAGAGACAGTCTAATTCTATGGCTTGCTATAATACCCTTGCGAAGGCCCAATTCAATCTTCGTTTGTACTCCGTCTTTGTTGCACCCCGCTTTGTTTCGTACATAAAGCTAAAACATGTGGGACAGACGCACCCCGCGAGAACGAAGACTTGATTGATTAAGATCTTCGAAAAAGCGCACAAGTTGAATTACTTGTGAAATGTTAATAAGTTCAGTGGAGGCTCGAACCGGCAAATGACGTGGCGATGTGCCAGCGATTACGTCGCTTTCAGAGAATTTCCTTGACGTGATTTCCTATAAGATAGCTCGAATGTCTACCAGATAATACCTGTAGTTTCCTTTTTATCAAAAATGAAATAAAAATAGTCGAGCGAAAAATACTTTATTTTTGCTACAGAATGAAACGATTGCATTGCTAGGTGCGTATAAAATTCCTAAAATTTTTTGTCTATATATTTACGTTCTTAATCTCAGTAATGGTGTAATGCAACTTTGTCGTTATATTACTCGAGTACTGGCGTTATCTTAAAAAAAATGTATACGTTGCATCAGATTTTCCAATGATAAGTCGAGATTTTCTAACAGGAAACAGATGATTTGCGTTCGTCTTAACTTAAGAAGAACAAACTATTTTACAATGTTAATGAGACATCCCTTTAAGCATTCCTTGCTATTTTTCATTGAAAAAACTTTTAATGAATGCGAGATGCACGTGTATGACTCATGTAAGTCACACGTGACTCTTTCTGTAAACATTAATGTGTATTTATATTTCAGATGCAACGAGAATCTACGTATTTAATGTAAGCAGATTAATTATGATTTACAGCAAATAAAATTTACGACATACGAATTTATTTGCGAACATTGCACGATAGCTCTGAGAGGTAAAATTAGTTAAGTCTCTTCTTAAAGAGATAACTTTGACTAAATTCCAATTGATTCAACCGGTAGAATTGCTTACCTGCAATTGCTGCAATTGTGCAATTTCTGTATACTTCATTATATTCTTGATTTTATCTATTTCTAAAAAAAAAATCTTTTATTTTTTGTGCTACACAAAAATTAATAATTCTAATAAATTACTTAGATTTTTTGTTATAAGTTTTTCACTATGTTTTAACAGGCTTATTAGCGTCATTATTAAATTAAATATCATTGTAACTTGTGATGTTATATTTATCTTTATTTAATAACTGCATTTCAAGTTCAACAAATCGAATCGGCGCAATTTATGAAAAATGAAAAATGTATTTGTAAATCTATATGAATATTACATTATTAAACATTAAGAATCCGCTTCGATAAAAGGATTCCTTTTTTTATCTGATTTCCTCTTGTAATTATTCTAACAAATTATATGCTGATAAATTATTTATTATATATTAATGTCGATATTATTTGATAAGTAAATAGTGATTGAATTTATTAAGAGTTTTTAATCAAAGAGTCACCCTCAATCACCCAAGTGAGCCTTTCTTAGAATGGCGGGTTACGCCATTATTTAACGAATTGACCAGATTGAACAAATATCTGTCTTCAACGATCGATAACGCCCCCCTCCCCCTCCCCGCGAAATACTTTTCGTATATATCACGTATATACGTATGAGCATAGCCATCGGCACGTTCGTCGGAGTGCGTGCATCACTCTTTCTCTTTCTCTGCCTTCCTCGATAAAGGCACCAGCGACTCGAGGTGTCCGGCCAGTCAGTTCTCAGACTTTGATCTGCGTGAACCACGTTTCGCGTAGATCTTGCCGATCAGGCACGTTGTCAGTCTCTGATTATTGTACCTATCGAAAGAATCTCGCTCAATGTGAAAACGAAAATAATCTTGAGGAAATACACAAGGAAATTGGTTGGATAAGTGAGAGATCTTGTGGAAAAATCGATATCAAGTGCCGAGATTTTTTTATCATACTTCGACTGAGGAAAATGGTACTTTTTAAAGATTGATCGATTAAATACAAGCAAGCATGTGTATATGTGTGTGCATGTGCGTGCATAGATTCTTCATAATCAATTAACTATTGTATTCGGTGTTCAATAATTCACTAATTCACAAAAGACAACTGATCGTGCACTGTACCATAACGAGGATCTACGGATTTCCGATACAGTCTCACGTAAGTTTACTTTTTCTATATGTATATATAGAGTCAATTTCGAAGATCGGGTCGGAATAAGAGGGGAAATAATATACAAAAGTTTTAGATAAAGAATTAATAAGTAGGAATTACTACAGGTGCGTACATTAAGGTCCCTATTCTGTAACTCTTAGCTGCAACAATATCGTTACATTGTCATTGCGCAGATTTCATATACAGTAAAAAAGCTGCGTAATGACAATTTAATGATATCGTTAGAGTCGCTCAAAGTTACAGAATAGGACCATAAGGTTCGCTTCTTATTCTTTACGATTCTCTTCAATAGTAAAATATATAATAGCGGGAATTACAGGTTAATGACCATTCGTCATCGGTTGCTTGTCATTTTGATACGACATTCTTAATTCTCGAAAGTGACGTCTTCGTCATGTCAATGAGATTAATTTTGTTCGGCAAAATAGCTGAGCATTTGAGCGAGAATCTCGTTTCTCGAGATCGTTTCTTTAAAAATCTTGATATCATGATATAAATTTCAAATGAGTCACGTTATCTCACAATGAAATGCAACAGACATTATCCTCTTAATAACACTTTATTTGGGTTACACCCTGGGGTGTCTTTAGGATGTTCAAAGGACACACTTAGACAGCACACAATATTTATAAAATATTGTATTTATAAATATTTATAAGACTTATTTTAAATATTTTGTAAATATTTATAGTTTAGGATCTTAGATTGGTTTTAGATTGCATAGATCATAAACATTTATTATAAATATTATTGTAAATTTAAAAATATTTAATTTAGAAATATTTATTGTAAATTTTGTAATAAAAGTCATGAAAATACTTAATAAGACATTATAATTCAAGTAAAAAGTATTGTACTTATATTTATTTATATTTATCATAAATATTACATTAAGTATTAAGTCAATCTTTTAATAATATGTCGAATAAAGCTTTATATAAAATGTGTATAAAATGTTTATATAACATTTCAAAAAATAAATAATAATAAATATTTATCACAAATATTTCTGTGCTGTCTGGATATGGATGTCCTAAAAACGTTTGGAGATCTGTGTTGTTAGAGCCTAAATGTATACATATAACATAGGCGAGTTTTTTAATTCATTTGATCAATCGCATTATGCGCAAATACTTTTATGGTACAAAGTTGCATTTGCACATAATTGATCAATCGAGGAATTAAAAAAACTTTCCTTATTTTCACTGTTGACGCCGTAGGTGTTTCGGACTACAGGATCTGGTAGGAATTTCCGGATGACTTAATGCTTTCACGGACATCGAATGATTAATGATACGTGCATTCGTGCGAAGACATCATTGAAAAAATCGGTGCGATGGTGAGAGTGCAAGATAATGATATAATAGGTGAAATCTATTATCGGAGAAACAACCGATAATACATCGCTAATGTCAAATCAATAATTCTTAAGAGCTTTTCTTGGATTTATCTGATTAACTTCGCAAAACTGGCTAAACAAACTAAGAAGAGACAAGAGAGAAATAGAGAAAAAGCTGACTGAAATCCTCAATTAAAACCGGCATTGATCATCAAGTAAATAACTCCCGCGTTACATGGAAAACTTATCGGCGAGTGCAACCAGGGTGTGACAAGATAAATGCGCGATCTAATATGATATCGAATGACGAAAGAGGAGCGGAAGAAGCTTGTCTCGCTTAAATGTCGCCGCGACAAATACTGCACGTCGTAATTATAGGTGCATCCGGAGCAAGGTCGAATTATCATTTCCATTTTCAAAGTCCAGTAACTGATAAATTCAAAGTTCGATTATGCTCAATGCAAAGTGCTTGACGAGCATTGATTTAAAGGTTGATACGATATAAATTTCGAGTACATTCTCGATAATCGACACTCGATAGACTTTGATAAGATGCAACTACTGTCCAGGATGGGACTCATTTGTATCTATGTCTTTTTCGTGTATTTATTAACACCAATTGCGTGCACCAGTGATGCGATACCCATCATATATTCTATCCCATTGGTAAGTATATATAATACTACACCGACATTTATGATATACTAAACTTAGGTTTTGTATTTGTTTGTCTGAGCTTCACGTATTTCGCATCTCTCGCGGAGTTAAATTAAGATCAAGTAGCCGATATTGATGACCAGTTTCTTGATATTCTCCAGATAATCTTGGTTGTAAAAATTCTTACGCAAATATCTGATCTCTTCTGAATTGCGAGGTTGCATAAGAAATCGAGAAGTTGAGAAAAACAAAGTATCTAAAAGAAGATATGCGAACGAGTCTTGGAAGATGCAAATCTCGGCAACTCTTGTGAATTGACGTAAAAACTATAAATTCTTGGAAATAAATTCTACGGTTAATTTATTAATTTACAAATTGCAATATTACTTATTTATTGTTACAACGATCTACGCTCATGTATATAATACATAGAGATTGTTTCGCAGAAGTTCCGAAACTTTTTTGCCCGATTTCAAATCTGTCTTAAAAGATATGGAGTCATTTTCCATAAGTGACAAATCACAACGCCAACAAGTTCGGTCATTAGTCACATAATTATTTATATTTACGACACGTCTCAAGCTGCGTTTTCCGAGAATTTTGGAACGTCGAGATATATCAACAGTGTCGTTCCAACAACATACACAAAATATATTCAATATTTTTGTTTTCAATATTTTGTTTTAGCAAAATGAAACCACAATGCCGGAGGAATACAAGCATTTACCGTTAGTGGGAAAATGTTGCTCCATAGACGAAGTCCTCATAAAAGATACGCACGGGAATACCGTTTGTGCTCCTTCGAATGACTCGTCGACGTATTTTTCGCCTCTCTTCAGCGACTTCAATCATACCGGCGCGCTGGTGCCCGGTGATAAATATGAGACATTCACCGCTCTCGTGGGAAATCCCTGCAATCAGAGGTATGTATATGGGACCACAAAAAAAAATCCGCAAAAATTGGAACGATCGAATCAGCTGTTGAGAAAATCGTTACAAACCGTTTTACCGAAAGTCATTCATTACTAAACATCGGATTTTTATGCAAATATTTTTTGCAGACATACACAAAATATGCAAATTTGTACAAATATGTAAATATGCACAATGTATACAAATAAATATTTTTTAAATGCTTTTTTAATAAGGCAAATTTCTATTTTGACTTATTTACTTTCTATTTACTTTCTAATCTTTCTAAAAAAATATTGCATGAGAATTCGAATATCTATTCATTATATAATATATAATTCATTATATAAAATGAGTTTGTACTATCAATATCCTTATCAATAAATCGGAACGCCATATTTTAATATATAAGTAATAATAAGATAAGACTGTTTTCGTATTATAATGAAATGTCGACTAGCCTTACTCGTAGATTGTGAAATTTAGAAAATCTAACGAACATTAATCAGACTTTACATAATTACAAGTTAAATATGTTGGAAATCATAAGATGAATTTACTTATATCTTTAATCAAGAAAAATTGCAATTGATATTATACAGGATATCCGAAATGTGAATTAAAATTATATTACAGCAAGGAAATTTTTGAAAAAAATAAGTTATGAAAGTATTTGTTTATCGTTTCGAGCAGTTTTTGAGATATACTGGTGAAACACTGGCTAATTATAGACTAAGTAGTCTATCCATGAGTCGCGCACTTCGTGCGCTCATAAGCATTAGATAATAGATTGTGTATAATGTTCGCATAATATCGTGTATTGCGTGTAATATTATAGCAAGTTAGTTGATGCTGATGATAAAGATAATTAATAAGATAAATATAACTTATCGGAATATTATATCGCTACTAAATTACTAATTTATACTACATTATCAATATTATTAAAATGTATGTACACGGTATTCCCCGGACATCACACACATAATTTTTTATCTAATGAGCGCGTGTTCACAATCATTAACACAATCATTAACATTACGCGACTGATGCGGAATAGACCGTTTAATTATAATTCATAATTAGCCAGTTTTTAATCTTTATATCTCAAAAACTACTGTTCGGAAAAAAACGACAAATAATTTTAGCAAATTATTTTTTTCGATAACCTTTTTGCTGTAATATTTCGATTCGCAAATTAGGAACACTCTGTATATATATATATATATATATATATGTAGTGATAACTGCACTCTCGACATTGTATTCTTCAAATACTTATGATATATCAAACAATTGTGTATATCTTATTGAAAGTAATTCACAAGCTGTTATAGAATCCACTCATTGCCTGCATGAGATAGATAACGTGCGGCGTTAATATTTTTTCCCTTTTTAATAAAAAAAATGATATCGTGTGATAAATCGGCGGAGATGAAATCATAAAGGAACATTTAATTTCGCCGGATATGTAGTATGACAGTGATATCGCCGCGTTATTGTATGTAGTTTGTATATCCATCAGCTAAAAGATTGCAATACTTTTTTCGGAATACAGACTGCTTACCGGACATCCTGTATATCAATTTGGTTCTTACTTATGAATCTAATCATTTATCTTTAATCTGCTCAACGAGCAAGACTAAGTTCCGAAACCAATTAAAAAAAAGTGTTGCAACGTTTTAGCTGATAAGTGTATATGATTTATTCATAAAGACATATCGAATAAATGAACGAATAAAATGTAATCACTCATGAATTATATTTGCATAATGAAAATTGCAAATCTAAATTGATTTATGAGAGCATCAGAGGGGATTCGGGATCTTAAAAACATTTATTTTTTGCCGAGAAATATAAGAGAATTCAAGAAGATGGAATCTTCAAATATAAAATAGCAAAAAAATGCAGAATAAAAGCAGAATAAAAATAGACAAAATAAAAATATAAAGAAAGTTACTTTTGCATTTTTTTAATAATCGGCACGATTTTTTCCAAACGCCTTGATATAATTTTTGCATATTATTTTGCTAATATTATTTTGTATTGAATAATTGGCTAGCAAATTTTGTAACATAGTTTAGATTTCAAATAACTTTATTCATCAATTTTTTTCTTTAAATGTTAAGGATACACAGATGCATTGAGAAACAACGACATTCAGTGTCTTGTGATAAATAAAATGCTTTATTCTGTTCTTTTTTATCGTAAAATTCAGTATTATTGCAATTTTTGTAATTAGATAGGAATGATTTTTCTCAGCAAAACTTGTTTCTCATGAGCGATTGATTATAGAAACGTGTTTCTCGGAAAGATCGTCTGTCACGATGTGTGTATCCTGGTGCGAGTATTCAAATTAAACCTCCATTTACTTTGAAATACTCCACTCAAGCACCTTTCTTAAGTCGGCGCTTCAAGTTTGCACGTATTTGACGAAGCAATTTTCAGGTACATGCTACAACCGGAGGAGAGTAATGATGATGAGTATTATTTATTGATGAATGGTTCCATTTTCGCGCCGCGACTCGATCATGTACCGATTATGTTGATGCCCGGTAAGAACTATTGCATGGAGACTGTGCCTTCGCTGGGACTTCGAACATTTGTCTGTTTTCAAGGTTTGTAATTTTTAATATTTAATAATTATTTTCTTGAAACATTCAGAAAATTTACAAAGAAATTCAGAATTATCAATGAAGATTAAATATTTTCATATGTTATAAATAAGTGATATACTTAGATAAAAATAGAAGAATTTTGATAAGATTGTTTTTCAAAGGAACTGAAATCAGACAGACAATCTTTCCATTCTTCTATTATCTTTTAGCTGTCACTACCTCTATATATTTCGTATAAAGATATTCATCAATGCTTCATTGATAATCCTTCTGAATGTTTCTGTGAATCCTCTGAATGTTTCAAACCAAGAAAATAATTGTTACTTGTTCGTACAATGAATTATTTATTTAAAGTTCATATAAGTAAAAAAGTTCGTATTTACCATCACAGAAAACAACTTGACAATTTATTGACGTGTAATTTCTTTTATGTCTCCTCGCACTTAAGTCTTTTAATGTAAACGCAACGATTGTAGATGTTCCACCACCGACCACGGATGCACGAGTCATTATTTATGCCTGCGGGCTCCTGATCTCGGTTCCTTTTCTGATACTTACTATTGTGGCATACACAATAACGCCAAGATTGAGAGATGTCCACGGAAAAGCCCTTTGCCTTTATTGTGGCTGCTTGGCGCTGGCCTTTACCACTTTGGCCATTACGCAACTCGCAAGTGGACAATTATCGCCTCAAGCCTGCGTTAGTATAGGTAAGATAATTAATTATCAATGAGAAACGCATTAAACGCATGATACTATTAAATAAAAATACATATAATATACGTATAGTGTACAATTTTAGAAAATTATGATTTATGATCAAAAATAAAAATTTTCAATTTTTTTTAAATTACACTATCTGAACGTTTAATTGAATTTAACTTCTCAATCGAGTTGTTGTTACAAAAATATCGTTATAGAAATTTGAAGATAGACAATAAGTTGTAACTGATACTCTTCAAGCTTATACATTTCGAATATTGGACTTTGGACTGTTACTTTTACTGACAATGAGTGAGTGATATAATTTCGGCGATGTCGTGTAGAACAGGAGGTTCGCTTTAGGAAGTATGACGACACACGAATGACAAGCAGATTGATTGTGATCAGCGTTGTTTTCAGCATTCGTCATCCAATTCTCGTTCGTGGCCTGCTTCTTCTGGCTGAACGTGATGTGCATCGAAACATGGGCATTGGTACATCACCATGTGAATCAGCGCTCATATAGGAGAATCCAGCCTAAAATGCTGTTCTTCTATTACTCGATATGGGCGTGGGGCTTTCCAGCGGGCCTCATTCTCGTCTCGATGTTAATGGATCTCAGTCCTACAATACCTATGACCTACGTTAAGCCCGCTTTTGGTAGCGAGAGCTGCTGGTTCAAATGTAAGTTTCTCGATCCATTTATAGGACTTGTAATTACATCTCATTGCCATCGAATACGCATACCTAAGAAACTTCTTTGGTATCCTCCGTCTGCAATTCTATTTTTATTCCCTCCATCTACAATCTGAGTCTTTTTTGTCTAGCCCGAATTTTTTTTACAGTTTTAGACTTTCAAAACATGTGGAAAAATTCAGAGTTACTTTTAAAGAGTTACTTTTTCTATTACATTACCAAATAGATTCTAACTTAAATGTTAAGACTTTCATTTAATAAAAATTGAAATTTTAGTAAAAATGAAGAAAAAAATAGAAATATGTATAACTTAGCAATAAAGAAATCGGATTCAGTTCTTTATTTCGGAGAAATTTCTTGTGCCAAAAAAAACCTAAATTGAAGACGGAAAGTTAAATAAAAAAGTTTAAAAAAAATTTTCCCACAGTTAGATAAAATAATTACGATTCAATCTAATCATTATGATCCTAACAATTCCTATATTTTATAATATAAAATTATCAAATGTTTTGTTTTTAATATCTGTCGTTTTGCTTATTATCTTCATTCACTATCAAAAGAAATGGAAGTATTAATTGTTACTCTTTTTATAGCCGATGCGGAGGCCCTGCCGTATTTCTATGTACCAGTCGGTATTCTTCTGTTAGTGAACATGATCCTCTTCATAATCACTGCCATCAAAATCAACCGGTATCAGCAAGTGCTCGCGCTGAGACGCTTGGCGAGGAATCACCATTCCGATCGGGAGGATCAAAGACTCTTCCGCAGACTTAAGCGGGTCTTCATCGTTTGCCTTGTACTCTTCTTTTTGATGGGTCTCAATTGGATGATGGAATTAATTTCTTGGGGAGTTGGCGGTGATCCTTTCGATTGGACGGCGTTCGATTTGGTGAACGCACTTCAGGGTGTCCTCGTCTTCGGTCTGTTCGTTCTGAGAAGGCCTATCAGAGACTTCGTTTGGCATAGAATACAGAAAATACGAGGAATGAACACCACGGAATTAAATGTCGGAAGCATGGATCTGGCGCTATTACCCGTAATAAACGGCGATATCCCAGAGAGATCGTATAATTCTTAGAAAAAGACTAATCTTTTTCTAAGCGTGATAAGATGATGCATTTAATGCAGGCTGAAGTGATATCGACTGTAAACTTAATGCGATCGATAAACCGATAAACCAATGGACCGACAAAAGGTAGGAGCCGAGATATATGGTCTCACGTCAATGAGATGAAAGTTATTTTAATTTCGCTGTGTGCAATAGCAAAACGGAGCGACCTTCTCGAACGGTGACGCTCATGAAGAGATATAAAATATCTTATTGGTGTGATTTCGTTGCAAATCACTCGAAAAACTCACTCAAGTTAACTAGCCTGCGAATTCCAAGGAATTTTCGCCTAAAGGAGATTATTTATAAATATTTAATTGAATTTTTATAAGTAATAGTTTCTAGTCTTTTTTTTTGCAATAATCTAATTGTAAATATTAATGCGCATGTCGAGGCGTTTTAATTTCGAGTAAAATGCATAGGAAACAAAGGAAACATACGACGTGACTTTGCACGTGTTGAATTACAAGTATTTCGCGACGTTATGTGAAAATCTTTTTCTGCAAGGTAATATATTACGTAAAGCGCATTATTCGTTTTCCACCTCCGCAAAATATAGTACATATTGCGATATTATTGCGCTAATTATACATCTATGGAAACAAACAATGGATAGACCTCGCTCAAGGATCTCAAATGATAAGAATGTAATCTGTGCAATTAAATATGTGTGAGAACCGGCTGTATTCCTAAATTGATGTTTCATTAAGTGCGATTAAATGATTATACATCGCATTATTAATCATGGTAGTTAACGATAATATACTTGTAGTTCTTCAATTCACGCCGCAAGTCGATGTTCACATCAATAATGTTACCATACCTTGTGTACTTATACATTATATTGTTTATTGTTGAACGAAACAATATTGCGACAATAATATTATTGTACGAAGCACAATCTTTCTATCATGAATCCGGTATAACACGTTATGTTAATACATTACAAATAAATTAAATAAAAGTGCAACATAGTATAATAGAATATTGAATAGAATACGTTAAAATGTGTTTATACATCAATTATAAATTCATCGAAAATACATCAATACGTTGCGTATCGCAGTATATTCAGAGAGAAAGGAATTGGGGGTGAAAAACAAGTTTTGCATAATATTGTTATCGAATCATATTGTTGTTCCGTATGGTAGCTAGCACATTATTTATTGTCGTACTAGACATTATAATTTATTAAAGAAATTGTGAATAGAATAGAACGACGAGGCAAATCAGTCAAAATAAATAACAAACATTAATATCCTTTATTCTTGCATTTCCTTTGAAATAGTGTACATTTGTTCGTTTAATTTGTTCTCACAGCGCACTATATATAACAAACAATGCGTGAATTTGTATAGTGCGAACATACCTTGCCACAATTAAATTTGCTAAATTACGCTAAGAAAATAGTCATGATATACAACGTGAGCGCACGCATATCATTAACACACGCGTACCATGTAATCCATTAACGCTCAAGAGGCAGAAAAAAATAATTATATACCTATAGGTATAGCCTACCTCTAACAACAAGTTAATGAATCGCGAAAGATCTTGCGTGTAGAAAAAACGTGACGGTGCACTCACTGAAAGCTCTAAAGCGGACGATTAAATACGCCGCGACGCACCCTGAGAGCGCCAAAAACCAGGTACCAAAAGTAACAACTAACTTCTATACGAAACATCGTTTCGTGATGTATTTAATTTGTAAACTTACTATACCATACCAAAAGCACCCTTTGATTAAAGGCCATATTTCTTGATTCATTTAATTTTTCTACTCACACAACTTAGAGTAGTGAACCTATTTCACCCTTAAAACATTTAAAAAAAAATTATAATAAGATAATAATAATTAAATAAAATATTTCCGTCTATCTAGAAAATTGCATAAAGCTTGGTATTTAATCTCTTGACAATACAATTACCGATCATGCGTAAGCTCTTTTTAAGTGAATTTTTTTTAAGTAAATTTATTCTTTGCTATAAAATTTATGTAGATTGTTCGACTGATCTATGAGGACCCGAAAATTCCGGACTCACTCCTAAAACTTCCATAAGATAGCCTCGTTGAGCTACATACACCAGACAGTACATTTCTGACAGACGAAGCGCCGAATCATTGTACGATATTCGTTCCGTGTTCGCGTGAGGTTCGTCAGAAACTGATATTGGTTTACCTGGATATTAGATAATTATTAGAAGAATGAATAGCAATACTAACATAAATAGCAACAATAACATAAAATAACAGCAGGTTGTGTAATAGAATAAGAAACTTACCGCGACTAACGTATTCGTAAATGATGTAATCATCTAGACTGGAGAATTCGTTAGGAAAGAGACCTATCCAGTCCCCATTGCTTGGGATAAAATCTCTTTGTAGTTTGTAAGAGATAAAATTTTCCTCCACGATACAGTCTTGGAATTCCACAATATTTTCTTCTACATTAGGTCTGACCTAAAAAAAGATTTTATCATTCACATTTAGCAATAAGCAGAAATGTATAGCAAGGTTATATTTTTACCACGATATCAAATTCTCCAGTTACAGGTTTATGATCTGAGACACTGTAATCAGGATGGCTCTTGTAAGTATGCTGCTCAGTGTGAATTTCTATATCGTCATATATATCTGCTGCATTTACTTTGTATAAAATCCTATCGGTCCAAGATGGTCTACGCCTACATGAGAAATAATCATAAACATATCAAAAGCATTATATAAAACATATCGAAATATTTAAAAGAAATATTTATAAATTTTTCTTGTATTTAATCAGTATAATTTACTTGAGATCAAATTCTTGAGACTCAAACTCGTATTTGTAGGTAGGCGGGAATGTAATGTTACTTTCATTCAGTTCAGCAAAAGCTTGTTGCGCCTTCATTACCATCATCAACTGATCTCTTTCAAGAAGTTCCTTCAATTGCTTCTTTTTCACCAATAAATCTATATCAGTGGCAGTTAATTCCTCTCCGTTGAGCCGAAAATTTAAGTCACCAATCCAAAATATATAGCTAATAGAAGATACGTATTACTACTGAGGATGTAGTTAACTTTGTTTAAATGATACAATCCTATTTCAATATAAAAATATTCATACTCATGATATAATATTCTCGATGTAAACGGAGCAGTGAAAGTGTGATCTGTCACGATGGTATTATAATCTGATATTCTATCAGCTAGCAAATGATCATGAGGAGTCAAATGTGTGTTCACCACGCAAATGCTGACTCCATAGGTATTCATTCTTATGCTCACTGCACCTTTATTTCCCTAAAAACAAGCAAGATAAACAGATTATTAGTAGAATAGCAATTATTACATGCATGCATCCGTTTTTTATCATACGACTTTTTTATCATACGAATTTTTCAAACGGATTAATGGCTGCAAGACAGAAAGGATCTCTTTGTCTTATAGTCACTCAACAGGCTTAAAAAATTTGTCATACAACAAAAAACATATGCATGTAATATTGGCCTTATACTGTCTTCTTACCCATATGCCACCAAAACCTGTCTTAGTATATTGAGTTTCTATCAATCTTAAGTGTGTCAAGTGTTTCCTTAGGCAAAAAACATTCAAAACAAGACCCTGCAATCGTTGCGAACGTACTTTTACATAATCATACTTCTTCAACACATCTCTGTAAACAAGTCAGAGCATAATTTTCATATCTTAAATATACATAGTGAATAATTATATTCCTGATATAAGAGTTGTATCATCAGACTTACCTAAAGGCTTTAGTCCATGGATCCTCAAATAGTATATAATCTAATATTAAATTTTGTGGTTGTGATTTAACTTCCTGTAAACTGAAAGAACACATACTTTATCATTGAATCTGATCCAGAGAGATCCACGTTCTGGACATACCCGATGAAATATAAATCCGGCCACACCAACTTTGATTTGTCGCAAAGTGTAATACCCAGAAGTTGATGAAGATCCTCTCTGGGATCCGGAAACTTCGTAGCCACATTGTACGTGACAAAGTAAATTCTATAAGGCGTTAAAAGGAACATTATTAAGAAATAAATTGTGTCTCTGCGAGATATAATCTATGGTAGCAGAAACATGTAACAGATTTAGTTACTCCTTACCTCAGTCGTTCCTCTGGACATGCCATTTCGGAAGTTCTCGATGACATAGGAGAGAAGGGAATTTTATGAGGAATTTATGTAATTCACGTAGATAGAAATGAATTCACGTCGCGGTAACTCCGCACAACGCTGGAGATCGCCAGGTCATCGCCAGGTTAGGAACTCGCGCGCATCGCGTTCTTATTCTTTGTACTTTCTACCCGCGACTATGTCGGCCGCGAGGATACCGTCGCACCACCAGCGAGGCTCGTCGCGTTCGTTGCGTACGCTGTCTCGAGCAACATCTGGTCATGCGATTCGATACGAGTGCGTCGTTTACGGAGCCATATTGTTGACAGTGCGGAGGGAAGATAGCTCCCCTCCCCTCCTCTCCCCCCTTCCTTACACTATTTTTCCCCACTATGATCGTTGTTCACGTGACATCTGTCATTATACGACTGCAGCTGCAGCTACACGCGTTACCTTGACCGATCGCGATCGAATATACAGTTGGTCTTATACGTAGTTTACGATTTTCTTTCGTCAACGCAATCTCTGACCTCCTTGCCACGAAGAGATAGGAAATCCGGTTAGCACCGTGTCAATTAATAATAATCCAATCTAGGATGATTCTTCATCAATCAAACGGTGCTTTCCAGTAAGAGACACAGTGTGAGAAATTATATTTATAAGAAATTGATCAATTTATAAGAAATTTACCAATCATAGTTGAATGTGAGGAGAATGAAGTTGATTATTCTTCTCACTTTGATTGTAAATAGCCAATTTTTTTATTATAACTTATGGCATAAGTTAACAGTTTATTTACGCTTTACGGTAAGTATAAATGAAACCTTAATTAGTTAGTGATCATTTCATCTATGTTCAACATCGACAACAAAAAATAAAGATGTAATGATTGATTACTACTTTGTTACACTGTGTCATCTGTGTCTGTTATTGGAAAGTAGCCAGACTTCGATTTAATTCAATTGGCGATTAACTTGTCAAGTACAGAAGGCCCCAATATAAGATTAACTTTCATCTCGGTTTCACTTAATTCCGATTCCACCAATAATGTAAGATTAACCTCGGTTCAACTTACGCTTCATCTTTTTTTAATTCTTAGAACTGAAAAAGAAAGATGAAGAGTAAGAACTGAATTTGAAGTTAATTTACATACATTGATAAAAATAGGCATTACATTTTTCAAGTCTATTAATTGATTTGGATAAGGAAGAGAAATTCGAGAAGGATCTTTCTTCTTTCCAATTAATACTTGAGAAATTTGTCGTACGATAAATATAATATTTTAATATTAACTTAATTAATATCTGTTTTTGTGTATAGAGTTATTAATTTCTTGTCGCTCGATTCGTAGAAGAAAATATTATAATTTTTGTTTATTTCTACTAATTGTAGATAAATTACTTGATTTAACTTACTTTTTCTAGTTTTAAACATTAGAAAAAGATAATGAATAAATTAATTTTCCATATACAATCTTTCTTGGCACAAGTGAAATTTTATTCTCAAATTTCACCCTTAATTTTGTCCAATTTCAATTTTTATTAAATAAAAAGTTTAATATTGGAGTTAAAAGATATTTGATAATGTAATAGAGTTGTTGAAAAGTATAATCTCGAATTTTTTTTTAAATAGTAAAAAAACTTGGTCTGGACAAAAAATTCAGATTGCAGACAGAAATTAAATCGAGATTACAATTAATTTATGATTGATAGAAATGGAAATTTGTTGGTTGAATTAATCACCGTTTAAGTTAGTCGAAGTTTGGCCAAAGTCGTCCTCGAAGAGTCGATTTTCCTTGGAAAGTCTAAAATTCTAACGCTCGCAAAAAGTACTATTTATAAAGTACTATTTATAACGAGTTTTATTTCTCAATTAATTAACAGGATGATTGGTGCGAATGTTCTCAAAGAGATTGGATTATCTTATCAAAGAGATTCATCCGCAGGCATCGAAAGTGAGTGGAAAATGATGTTCTCGTATTACAAAAAAAGAATGTGTCGTAACATTTATTGCGTTCTTCTGGAAGCACGTACACATCCAGTTCGAGTCTCGCATCGGATGATTCGCAGCACGCAGGTTCATCTATTGCTCGCAGCGATCTGCAATTGATCGCGTATGCGTCTCTGGCGGGATAACACTCCCGTGGTGATCGTCCAAGTTACAAAGAAGTACTATAGAAGTAGAATCGTTCACTAAGATTCTGATAACGACGATTATTTACAATAACGAGAGATCAACAATCGCGCGCTTGTGCGTGATTTAATCTTAAGACACGACATATATGAGTCTTGTCATCTACGATAAGATTCGCCCTCTCAATACATCATTCCGGGATGGGCAGCCCTTTGGAAGAACACGTTGGGATTGGCCGACAAGGTCGTGTAGAGATTCCCAGCATCCTCCGGTCTCAAGTACATACCGGGTGGCAAAACGAATGTCTCCATCGGTCCATGTACATCTGGAAATAATATAAGAGTACAGGATAAAACAGGATACAGAGTGGATTAACAGAAATTTTCGAATCGTATGAAAAATTGTATAGGTTGTATAGTTATATTCATTAAAATTAAACATAAAGAACACACCAACAGTGTATGCTTGATCGAATGCATTATGTGACCTCAATCCTTCAATTTGAAAATTTCTGTTAATCCACTCAAATTACTCCGCTTTATCCTAAATGTTTTCTTGTGACGATATTTACTATGAATAATTAATTTAGTGTAAAAGAGAAAATATCCAAGATTGATGGGAAATTGGAATGAATCACCTTTATGGCATCGCCTCGCGTTTATGTCCATCGGAAACGTTTTATTATTTGGAATCAATCAGAAAAGCGAATATCCGGTCGTAACTTTCCATGCCGTGTGTCTAGTGGCTATCATTTTCGCCTCGTGATAATAAATGAATTATAATATCGAGATATACACAGGAATCGAAATCACGTTGTGCATAACCGGGACGAAGCCCTCGTTACGCCGCACGCGTTAAGCGCGACTGTAATTTAAAATCGTCGGCTTAAAGTAGGTCTCGTTATTCGCAGCTGTCGTTAGATTACGCGAGTTCATCTTTGTCCTCGACACGTGTAGCCTGTAATCTGTAATTATACTCTACTATTGATACGCTCTTTAACATAATTTCTTAAACAATTAAACAAAATTATCTTTGAAGAAAGAAAGTGTAAATTTACAGATACATTTCTAAGAATTCATCAGAAATTTCTTTTTCCTTACATTTTGATGTTACATTATTTTTGTATTGTTTTTTCTTTGGAGAAAATATCATAATAGAAGAGAGAAAGTGAAATAGAAATATAAATTCTATAAGAAATATATTTTTTTATAATGCTTTGTTGAATAACGGCATTATTATTATTTATCATTATGGCAATTAATATTAATATAACATATTAATATATATATAGATATACATCTACATATTTTTTATTACATTAACAAAGATTACAGTGCATATTATAAAATGTTATACAAGTTATTTTAAATTATGCTGCAAAAAAAAATTGTGAAACATTGTATAACATTGTATAACAAATTACATGTACAACACCGTTGTAATCATTGTCATTTTTGTTAAAATTACTATCGTAACTTTCATACTCAGATTGTAAGATCTCTTTCTCGTTTTAGTGAAATCTGGTTATTCGAAAACCTCAAGATAACTCGAATAATTGCAATAATCTTTCCATACAACACGAAATGTAATATATTAAATAAAAATATTCCAATTGCCGTCACAATATCGATATATTCCAAAATGAATAAAAACAAAAGTTTTATTACTATTTTTAAGATATTTTCCTGGTGTCTACATGTGTTACGTTACGTGCTATGGGCTAATGATAAAGGAAGCTTCTGTCAGAGAGATGTCGTGATTCGCGTAATGAGGGTCGTGAACCAGCTCGGTGTAGAGACCTAGTCTGAAGAGGCTAGCGACCTTCGTCTCTCTCGTAATCTCTTGCACATTTCACGCCTTGCTTATAATAACGAGCCTCGCAAGAAACGCAAAGAAATCGTATCGCGTCGAGAGATGCGTGTGCAGCTTATCGGTGGAATAACGTCCGCGAGAAATTGCTTGCTCTTTTACGAGAACAGGGCCGTTATCGAATCTTCGGGCGAAAGTGGCATGTTTCTCGATTTCTCGAAGATTCGACGCGAAGCTCGTATACGATTTAACGGCCGCGACCGTTGGAGTACACTCGTTACAAAGTGCCTCGTTCCTCGCTGAATGGACACGCGTCGGGGTCTTTAGCGTATTGCGCGTAGGTGAAAGTCATCCAGCTGTGATTTATGATCCAACTATGATCTACGTTGTCATGTTGTACAAACGTGCTCGCGTTTGAGAAATGATCGCGATTCGCATCGACGGGAGACTTTTTCTTTCTCGTCTTCCTTTTCATTTGTTTCTTTTTTTTTTTAATTGTCCATTTACACTTCGTATCTGTAATACATTGAGTAACGGCGCGACCTGGTTACATTAGCGCGTTCCCTTCGAATAGAGCTGAATAGGATCTAGAAACTCGTACGCGCGCGCGCTTTTCCATTATGTGTCTCTAGAAAGTGTGAAACTCTAATGTTGTTATTCTCTCTAAGGGGAAATATATCTGGAAACTCGGATTTTCTCGGACGGGGAAAGACAGGTAAAGACGAGGAATAACCGCTCCGAGTGGTAGTCTCCGTGAAGTATCGATTGCGAGCAAGCGAGATGATCCGTCGCGCTCATTCTATTTCACTTTAGCGATTTTTGTCACCGCGATTGGCGTCGTCGTTTCACGAGGGCATGGTCCAATCTAACGGGATTTATCCTCCTCCCCCGCGTCCTCCAACATCGTGAAGCAAGAAGCGATTGACCTCCGCCTCGGACTTTCTCCCTCTCTTTTCTCCGCGCGACGTCTCTCTCCCCCTCCCCTCCCCGTCTTTCCTTCCGCCGTTTTTCCTCCCTTTCGTTCGTTTGCTCGAGGTGAAGGTCGTCGAGGGCGTTAGCGTGACGAAGGAAAAGTTTCGGGCCAGGAAATGCGCGGGCAGGACAGGAAGTGTCGAGATTCTGCCGACGATACACGTGATACCGACGTACAGCGAAATAGTTTCGGTGAAGAAAAATTATATTCTTAAGCAAGTCTCTCTCGCATTCTCAGCCGAAGATTAAAACTGGATGAGAAAAATTTTGCACAGATTACGACGTGATGAGGTTATCCCGCGTTTTAACGTTTTTTTCGAAATTCTAATATTCAAGATAATAATAAGATAATAATAAGATTTAATTCTTTCGTGTATAATTTTTTCGATAAGAAGAACATATCTAGTTTAATTATTTAAAAAATTTTCTATAATTGTTACGAATATGAAAATATAAAATTTTAAAATAATGAATATAATGAATAGCAGATGCAAAACGTAAAATATCTTTACATTGTAATAAAAGTTTCTTTATTGATATATTTTTAGATATTGTAAGACGTATATATATCTAATTTATCAAACGACATAAAAAATATAATAAAATGTATATTATAATAATAAGAACTACATATGTATTAATGTATTTAATAAGAGCTATTAACATGATGTAAAAGTTTTCATCATATATCTGCAAGTATTAATAATAATTATGACAAGGAAATATATGATGTTCAAAAGTTTAATTTATACTTCTCACATAATATAAATATCAGAAATTCATATTATCGGAATAATATTCATTTATGCGAAAGTAAAGTACTATATATTATTTCAAAACTTTTATGATTGATCCAAGAAATCTTTAACTTCACTATATGCAAATAATTGTTGGTATTTTATCACAAATCTTTCAATTACAATTAAAAACAATCCCTTTCTAAATATCTCTATTTAATCTTAGCGATTCAATATTTAATAAATAGAAATATGATTTTTCTTAAATGTACAGAGATATGCATATTTTGCCGAATGTGAAAGGATTAAGATTGTTATGCTAATTACAACGTATTATTCGGATTGATGTCAGTGTCCTGTGACAGATTTTCCTGTGCCCATGTCGTTGCGTGACGCGAAGGACACCGACAACGTACCTAATTGATAAAAATGTACGTCCCAGGGCATTTACAACGGGGTCTTTGCGCGATACTTTACGATGCACAATAGGGTAGTTTTGCATACGACACGTAATAATCAGTCGACTGATTTTAAAAATAAATAATGACGGCTTACCGTCTGAGTATATGGGACTTCCTCCGTGCCTGCAGGCGCTGCATCCGGGTATCCCGGACGAGACCAGTGCAACTCGATCTATAATTAGAAGTTTCCATGTTATGATAATCTCGGAAGGAGGGAGGAGAGATAAGAGAGGAAATGATTACGCGAATTACGCGATGGCATTACCATCTACTCTATAGAAACAACCGTCATAACCAATTGCCAGTTAATCACGCTTGATTTAAGCTCATTATTTCTATCTTTTGGTTGACATGACGATTTAAAGGACATCAGATTTTCGATTACATATCTATTTGCAACTTTTCTAGTAGCACAAATTGTTGGCGTAATATTAATGACTATAAACTTGATCCCCAATATTTACTTGATCTTGTAAAAATAAACATTTTGCGTTTTATATTAACACTGTATTGAATTTAGTTAATATTGATTTTATATTGGACAACATTTACTATATCAATATAACTAATGTTTAACCAATGAATACTACCAGAGCTGATTATTAAGTGTGACACGCATCATATATTTGCACGCAATGCATTCTCCTAATTCGCGCGCAATTATCGTGATCGCGAAAGTTTTCGCGTCATCGATCGCGAGAATTGCTGCTCTATTTTTTTAAACGATGAAAATACGCGTTCCGTTTATTTACTTTCTCGTTTATCCAATTATTCACGTTTCACGCGCCGCCGATTCCGTCGGTCATGACCGCATTTCCGTTATTTGGCGCGCGATTACGTTGTCCGCACTCTTAGCGGCTACTGCGTGATGACCTGAAGATCTATCTTGCGGGTATCGAGCAAACGAATCGGAACGTGTTGCACGCTGCAACTCCGAGAAGTGTAATCGTGAAACTTGAATATTCGGATGAGCAGAGAGAGAGAGAGAGAGAGAGAGAGAGAGAGAGAGAATGATCGTCGCAATAATATTGTTGCACATTTCCTGTTCATTGTAAACGACTTTAATCTCGTTATCCGTAAGTTTGTTTTCTATAGCTAAGAATAAACTTTTGGATCTAAAATGAAACAGCTCAGGTGGAACACAATCATAATTAAGTGGTAACGGTAGATATTGTCACTTAAAAATGAATTCGTAAGAGACAAAAGTCATGATGAAATATCCTTACACTATTATTATGACTTTTATTTGTGTTCTACTTGGGAAGTCATACGTTTGACATTTGACGAGGAAGAGTTTTAGTGCAGTCTAATGCAGGAATAAAAAACCCGGATTCATTTGAAAGAGTGACATACCGGCACTATGATAATGCATTTTCCTTTTCAGGGATGCTTCCGCGGGCTTGAAGTGGAAGAAGGAGGGTGAATAGCCACTGCCGGGGAGGGAACTAAGGGCATCGTCGTGATCGCGAATGACTGCAGTGGGCCCTTCGCGACCTAGGGCAGCCAGTTGGCGTCCCTTCGGTAGAAACATCGTGAGGAAGACGAAGAGCGACGTGGCGAGCAGACCGTAAGCCAGCCAAGCCTCTCGATCACCCTCGCTGCCGGTCGCGAGCGTACCGATCCCGCTGGAGATCCAGATCGGCAGCGAAAGGCCGACCGCCAGGCCGATGAAGGCCGCTTCCCGATTATTATCCCGGACGCCTCGCGCACGGATTGCTAAACATGCCACTGCTACTAATAATGCTCCGGGATACCTGGAATGTGAAGAAGATCATGGAAAAGATTTCATTCACTTGTAGCAAAAGTAATTACGAAAGTTATCGCGCTGAGTTCGTCTTGTTGTGTGTTCGTCTTGAGAATAATAATTAATTTGAAAAATTTAATCAAAGTATGAAAGGCATTAACATGTTCCGTGCCGAATCAATTTTTAAGTGATTTGTCATCGTGTCGCGTGGTAATCCATGGTGTTTTTATTTTTATTTATTATATTTGATTTTAAAAATTCTAAAAATTACCAATTACCAATTTATGTACCAATACTACATCAAATATCATATATAAGTATCATATTAAAAATTATTTGGTAATTTTTATAATTTTATTACTTTTTATAATTTAAATTATTTTACATTTCTTTTTGTTGTCAAAATATCAAATAGTCGGAATGAAACAATCGGAATGAAAAAACGAAACGTTAAAGACTAAAAAGTTGCAGAATAATAGCAGAAGAATAACCCTCCGGGACTGATGTAAGTCTATTGGACTAATTAGAGCTACTCAATTATAAATCTCTTTATAAAAAATATTTAAAAAATTCAATTTTTTTGTGTTCGTATATTTGGATTATTCTTATTAAAATACAGAGTGGGACTTACATTGTAAATCGTTATCATGTTTACATAACATCCATGACTTCACTGAGTGGCAGGATTAAAGAAAATGTGACAAATAGTAACATTTTATTTATATTCATTATATCATTAAAGAGAGAAATTGCTGAAAACATTTCTTATCGTAAGCAAACGTGTACTCGTTGAATTACAGAATTCATGGACTCTGACTTCACAGTACCTTTTCACAAACTGTATCTTCATTAAATGCACTCGACGCCATTTTTCAAACTTGATTTTCTCAGAAACAAAGTCTCGGACGATAAATGTTTATTCTACACTTTCGATTTATTTTTACAAGAAATATTTTCTATCTGGTTATACTAGGTTTCTATACAGGTTTGTCCCTACTTTATATACTTATAATATTCATTATTTCATCCTTTTTTGTACGAGTTTTATTATTTTAATTTTTTAAAATTAATTAGTGCCTTTTAATTTTTAATTAACATAAATTAAATAGGTTTTACAGATTCACCATTCAGTATCATACTAGAACAAAAATTTAGTGCTTTCAGCAAAACTGTTTAATTAAAACAATTTGTAACAATCAAATATTTTGTTTATAACAAAAAATTTCGTTGTTTCTATGAAATGCACTTTTCTACTTTATAAATAACAAAAATATTTACTTATACCAATTAAATAATTTAGTTTGAATAAAATTATAGTTTCGTATAGCAAAGTCATTTCAATCAAATTTTTGTGTTATAGCAAAATTTTGATTTATAAAACAAAACATTTTTTTCTAAAGTACTAAAGCAGTAACTGTTACAGATTTGGTGTCGGCTTCGGAATGTTAAATAATGAATTAACACACGTTTTATCTTGATTTCGCGAGGATAATAGAACATGATCAACTTGATGATTCGACGCTTTCCTTCTCGCGGGTTGGAGAAGGAAGAGAGTTTTGTATCAGCAAAAGTTTACCCGAGGGAAGCCACTATCTGTCCGAGCGGAGTCCTGCAGGAGGTGGTGGACGCCGGTGAGGTTTGGCCCGTCGCTTGTTGCTGCTGTTGCTGTTGCTGCTGCACCTGGATCACCGCAGGTGGTTCGCCGTAAAACCATTGCCCGACAATGACCACCTGCACCAACACCGCGAACACCAGCACCAGCGCCTGCAGCATTGAGAACCGAGACAAGAAAGGCCCTCGCACGATTACACTTCCCCTCTATAAGATTCACGCGGCCGTCTACCCCTGGTCGATCGCCTTTAATTAAAGGTGAACGGCCTGCGGTGACATCGGCACCGGCGGCATGCATTCTTTTAACTCGTGACGTCAAACGCTCGTGACATATTAGAAATAGAAATAGAATGGTCTACTCAAGAGATATGCATGAAAAATTTACAAGTTTCAAAGCATGTATTCTTCAGTTTTTAAAATTTAATCTGTACTCTTATATATTCTCCCTCTTAAAAACAAACCTCTATACACAAAATTGTACAAGGACTATAATTACGTCGTTAAAATCCTATTAATGTCACTCGCGCATATCGGCCAGTTACCACTTTCCTCTAATCAAACATTTCAACGGCAACGTTCTTAATTACGCGAATGCAATTACATTTCACTGTGCAGCGCATCATGTCAGCGCGGACATACCGTCCTGATTTCGTTCTTGCGCTCGTGCACGTTTTTAAAAGAGTTTTCCTCGTAAAAGCAATCCTAGAGATTCTCAAGTAAAAGATTGAACACTGTTTAGACAACTTCTGATTAGTCCGCTGTATTTTTCAGGACACTTAAGATAAAATGAGATAGATGCGTGGATATCTCATTCCATCTTATGCACAATCTATCTTATTCTATCTTAAGCAGGTCCTGAAAAATATGGCTGGATGTATCGTGTCCAGCCATCCAATCTGTTACTTGAGGATTTCTAGATGCAGAGGCCGAGCGAGGCGCCGGAATAGGCGGGAGCACGTCGAACATGAAAAATGGATGTTTATCCTGTGGAGGGATGAGGCCTCCGCAGGGCGAGAAGCGCACGTCCTGCCACGCCTGTCATTCAGCGTACGCACCAATACACCGCCGCGATAATTGCCTCCGTGGTTTTTCGCGCGCGCGCGCGCGTCTGTAATTAATCGTCGCGCGTACGGTACGATGACGCAACGCTATGAAAAAGGGAAGGCGAAGGGAGAAGGGTGATGGTAGGATCCGGGACCCGTTTACGACATACTAATGGCTATGCGAGATGAACATCCGGATCGTTGCGGATACGCCGGAAATTGTTCGCGCGGAGTTTCTCTCATGGAAGGAGACGAATAAAATGACATTGTAATTTATTATATTTTTGTGCATCTCGCTTACTTTGATTATAGTCGTAATATGTTTTATCGATATGTGTCTTCACTTCGCGAGTTTGATTTCGCCACTTCTTTGACCGATATAAATTCCTCGATGTCTTTTTAACTTTCGATTCTCCGCTGATTATTTCAATAAGCTTCAAATTATATTCTATCAAAGTAATTATTGACATGAGAAAACCAAGGAGTCATCGGGTTTTATCAGAATCCAAGGAACACATATCAAGTCAAGAGAAAGTCAAAATGATTTTATTTTAAAGTCATGAAAATCAAAATAAAGTTATTTTAATTTTTTGTTGACTTTTGTGTTGCTTGGGAAAATATTCTCCGAATTTGTAAAATGTAAAAACGAATGCTAAATTAATAATTGATAAATCAGGAATACTCTGTACGTGATTGCTCACTTGATAGGGCGCTGGCAAATACACGCCGCTATTCAACGAGAGCAGGAAAACGCATTTGACCAGCAGAGCGGCGAACACGAGGGCGGCAGGGAGTCCCACCAACCGGAAAGCGGCACAGGACAGCGGATTTTGGCTGAGAGAGGCCGCGGCCGAGAGACCCGCCAAAAGGAAGAGGCCCAGAAGCAACGCCTGGCCCAAAAACAAGTGTCGTCTGTTCGGTGCCGTTGTTCTAGCCTAAAACAGTGTTATTAAAAGTGTTCTTTCAGAGTGATAAAAATAATTATTTTGTGATTTAAACAGTCGTTATAACTACTTTTTGTTTATTATGTTCAGCTCTTTGAATAAAATTTCAAAATTATATCAATGACACGATACGAAGAAAATGCACCTTATTGATTGCGTTGTATACATTCATTAATTTAGCTTCGAATATATACATCAGACATCTTTTTTTATATTTGAAAAACTTTCTTAATTCTGATTTGCTCAATCTCAAGCAATCTATACGAACCGATTGTCAAGATAAATTCGTCAATTTTATAAACATCAAAATATTTTAAAAATAAGTTTTTAAAATTTAAATCTTAAAAAACGAAGAAAGATGTTAGCAGATTTCAAAAACTTTTAACTTAAATATGAAAAATGCCAATTATGGTCAAGGTTAGATGTTAAACTAATTTTATTAGTACTAAAACCAAGATATATTTAAACCGAGATATTTAAATAAGACATTAACATTTCTCATTTTGCTATCTCGATAGCCTTGTTTGTTGCAACTGTAACATATATATATTATACTTAGATGATATTAACGCGTTTTAATTAATTGATTTTTGAACTTATAGCTTATAGCTGTTGAAGTTGCACCTTTATTATACTGTACGTTTACATTTAAAGTACAAAATGCACTTTCATCGAATTCGATACGCTCGGGTATTTTAACGCATATTATTCTGCAAGATACAAGAGTGCATTTTCAAGAGCCCTAGAAGTACCGATCTCTAAATCGCTCTCACGCTATTAAGTCTGTAAAGAGGATCGAGACGCAAAATGCGAATCGCGTAGATTGGACCGTAACCGTTCGCGCGATATAATTATGCATGGATGAAACTTGCTCACGTATAGAATGAATGTTAATTTCTCTAATTAAAATAATCAATATTCTTTTTTTCGCTAACTTGCTTTTTATTTACAAATTAATAGGTTATTTTTCATACTTTTTATTATTTTATACTACTAAAATTTCATATTTTTCCATAATAAATGAATACTAAAGAATTGAGAATCATTATTATTTCCAAATAAATATTTATAATTATAGAGAAAGAGACAAAGAAAGAGCCCTGGTGAAAATAAAAATCGGAGCGTAAGTCGAATGTAATAGGAGAGTAACAGAAGCTTAAATGAATCTTCTAAGAGGCGAAAATTGAAACATCAAAATGTAAAAGAAGCGTAAATGCTTCGTTCTAATTTTCGCCTTCTAGAAGTTTTATTTACGCTTCTGTTACTCTCTCATTACATCCGATTTTTATTTCATCAGAAAAGAATAAGCTAGACAGCACGTCCAGAATTAGAGACAATAAGATGTTTCAATTTGAAACAAACGTGCTCTCTAGGAAATATAACTTGTAAATAAAATGCTAAACTTTTTGAGTGAATTTTTTCGAAATTTTCAAAATTTCTAATAAATTTCATAAATTGCTATACATCATATTAATGAAACTTGAATTTATTATTCTTTATTCGTTCTCGATTTACTTTCTCTTAAATTGAAATTCCGAATTTCCGATACCAATTAATCCGACAGCAATGATTGACTTGGTCTCTCTCCGAGAGTGCTCAATGAAGCGTGTCGGAGGGTGCAACCGAGAGAAAACTGAAGCCGATCTAACGTGAGCGTAAACTGGGCCTAGGTCTCGGCGAAATTCCCTCGGTGCCAGTTACTGGAGCTTGTCGAAATGAAAACGATTAATAGTGGGTCGGCGGGGAGAGGCCGATGCGCGATAGTTCCTTTCCGAGCTCTATTAATCTCGCAGTCGCGCGATCGTCTAGTGACAAGTCATGCAGATATTAATACACCATTCACCAATTCCCTCCTTAATACTTCGACACGCACATTTTTCGTACGATCGACTTGGAAAACTAAAATGAAGACATCGAGAGAGTGAACGGGTGTCAATATTACACTCTCTAGAATAAAACGGAGAATAAATTTCCATAATAATTATAAAAAATATATAGCAAGTAGACATGCAATAGACAGGTAGCATAATTATGTGCTAAGCGTATTGAATACAAACTGAACTAAATGAGCGAAATATTTCGAAAATAGATTTGCGTGTTTAAAACAGACATCATTTAATGGCTCAAAAAACAAGTAAAAAAAGATTAACATCAGAATCGTTTTTCAAACGATTAATAAATCAAGAGATATATAATTTGCAAAACAGACTACGAAAAGATACATGTATTAAAAGATTCATTCTAGCGCGTGAAATCTCCATATATTCATATAACCGTCATAAAATATTTCAGGAAATATTCACTACAGAGAGAAAAGTAAAGACAAAAGCTCATTATTCATTGTCCGTTCTTCGGGATGTAATCCACTTTCCCTCCAGCGAGAAGCTGGAGTCCATAAAAGCATATAACGAGCGAACAAAGAGATAATACGTACATACATTAATTATTAAATAACACCGGAGCTACCTTGAACAATACGAAGACCTCGAAACCAGCCATGAGGAGCATCGCCGCGGCGCTGAGCGCAGCGAGTGGCAGCGCCCAGGGCCGTTGCTTCAACAGGGACTTCGGAGTCGGCTGCATCTCCACCTCCTGGCTCTTCCTGACGTCCGGCGGCGTCCTGAAGACGGTGATCGTTCGATTCGGTGCCGGCACGCTGATGACGCTCGCCACGCTCGCTAGCCCGTGCCCGATCTCGGACGGCACCAGGAAGAACTCCGTCGAAAGTTCGTAATCTCGAGAGCGTGAGGCCCGTGATGTCATCATCGCCGTCGCCGTGATTCCGCTCGATGGACCCAGCCAGCCGGCCATGGCCGTGGCCCACGACAAGATAATCGGGCCTAGCCTCATTGCGGCATCGGCGGCAGTTTCTGGTGCTTTTTCTCTTTTTTTTCTCACTCTTTCTCTTTTTCTCTCTTTCTCCTTCGCGTGAGCACACGTGCGTATACGTGAGTGGTCGTGCTCGTGATCACAATCGTGACCCCCGTCGTCACCGGGACATCATGCACCGTCTCCTGCGTGTGCGCATTCTTGCAGTCACGCACCCGTGCTCGCGGTCTCGGTTAGGGTTCACCGACTGCGCCTGTAAAACCATACTCGTGATTAAATGACACTTTGCTTATGCACGTTGATCTACTAGGCCGGTCCCTTCGGCCTAGTAGTTACTCACACACTTGCGTGGAGATCGAACTCATTCGGACGTATGAATGAAAATATTACTACAAAAATATTTAGAAGATATAGATTTCTTTTTAATCTCTAATGCTCGAAAATTATTTCACGTTTAAAATATGTCTTAATTATATAAATAACTTTTAAATAAAAAATTAAAAAATTTAGATATAAAATATAAATAAATTCAAATGTAGCACATCAAATTGACCTTCACGCGAGCATTTTTTATTAACAAATTTCTGCAAGTATGGATAGAATTTTTATTGAATCACAACATTGTTTAAATAAAGTTTCCTAAGATTTTTCGCAGAAATGATAAGATAGAGAGTAAGCAATATATTTATAAAACTACATAATTTATCTTTTAATAGAAATAATTTGTTAACGTTCCATGATGGATCAATTTTAAATGATTTGACTTCATACTATTGTCGTGTGAATTACCAGTATCTTTGTTTGCTGATAATATAAATAATGCATTTTTTATAATGGTTATAAAATTATAATAATAATTATTATTATTATAAAGAAGTCTTAATGTATCAATATTGCTTCACATGTCATAATTATGTATTCATGTATAATATCAAATATATTTCATAATTATATTTCCTTTTACAATCAATACATCAAACGAACGAAATTATTAATTCACGCGGCACGTAACGCGTTAAGAGATCAACCATGTAGTTTTCCAAATATATTTTCTTACATGTACATCCTTTTTTAATTTTTTGACCTAGTTCCCAAGCATTCGGAAACTTATTTGTCTCAGCAATGGATCAATTATGTAGAATCCATTTAAAGTTAATTGAAAAAACAAGCCGCTATATAACCGTAAAGTTTATTAATTAGCTGCTCTTGATGTTCAACATTTGGGAAAACCGACTCCGGCTTCATCTCATAAAGAAGGAGATCTCATTAACGAAGGAATGCCGGATCGCATTAATGATTTATGATCTCCCTTCCGTTACATTCGCGTGTCAAATTCGCTCGTGTGGCTAAACACGCTCGAGTTTTTCGAATATTTTCAATCATATCATCCCAGTGCACATCGAGGCTATCAGAGATATGTATCAACTTTTCTCGTACATATTATGATTTGATGAAACTTAAAAACCATGAGTGATGTTCCGGATTTTTAAAGACCTCGCTGTTTACAATAACGTAATAGCCCGACGAAATCAGGACTGAAAGCGAAGAAGAACAGAGAGATCGATGGATCCCCCGATGTTAATGATCAATTAGACCGCGCCTCGCGTCTAACGCCATATAGGTACGTAACTTCACCAGCGATCTGCATGCGCTAACGCCGTTAATTACAACGTCGTTAATTACGATCGTGTTCAATTGCGCGGAAATTGTTTAATAACCGGAGGAGCAGGCGAGCTATGGTATTACTCGCGGACGCAAATGGATACCAAGTCCATATGTATTTATCGTCGGATCCAGGCATGAGTAAACCGCCGCCACGCACTCGCCCGGTCTAACGCCATTAATTATTACGAACAGGGTCAGCCTTGGTAAGTAGAGTGAAGCACGAACGCAGTGAAACACCCGACGAGAATTGAGTAAAGAGTCGAGCGCCAGGCTCAGCTTCGCGCCAAAACGGAAGAAGAATGGTCCGTCCATGCGCTCGGCTTAATCCATTTCTTTCTCATTATCGATCTCGATTAATATGTACTCTAAAAAATATGGGTATGGATTTAACAGCATGCAATGTCTATATAATTCTCACCGCGTTAGTGTTTATGTCAACATCGTGGGATGGATTTAAAACTCATAATTTAAAATCCACACTATATTTATGTTAATATTAATATCAACACGACAAAAGTTATATAAACATTGCATAGTGTTAAATGCACATTCATGTTTTTTAAGGTGTAGTTTCAATCATGGCAATTAAGATCTGCGGTAAAATCAATTATAGTTAATCGCACTAATCAGTACTACTCTTAAGGATCACAGCATGATTCGTTTATATCGTTATAAATACAAGTACCGTTGATTGAAATAGAAAAGCACGTAATAACAATTTGTTTGGAGATGTAATAATGTGCATACATCTACTAAAATTCGCACATGTTAATACTGGAACAATTGAATTGTTTCGTTTGAGGAAAAAATTCTTTCCCATACAGCACAGATATTATTCCAGCAATATTGTAGCAACACTGGAATGTTCTAACAATATTGTAATAATATTCAAATTGCAGTAAACTTCTATGCTGTATAGATTAACAGAGAGGACTCTTACAGATTCTTTTTAAACATCGGGTTTTTCTGTCGTGGATCCGTCGAATTATTTGGACTCATTCCAATCCGATCACATGCGATATCCTGATTCGACCCACTCGAATCACAGGAGCCTCGTCCTTCGCGTGCGTGTACCCTTTTGATCTTTTTTGCTCTAAGATTAGACTAGAACGGTGCGGACCAGGCAGATTGATTCACCGGAAACTTTATCCGGGATGGCGAGGACGACGATCGCGTGATCAGCGATCAGCGAAGCGCACGTCGTGAATGCCACGCTGTTACTGAGCTCGACGCACTGGTATTCGCGATGGCCAAACCGAAAGCAAACTGGAGTCAGTTCCGTTCTGGAGGTGAGGCCTATCCGTTACAGAGAAGTCGGGGAGATGGTGATGACGATGCAGAGGTGGCGGTGGTGGCGATGGTGAGGAGCAGGAGCGGATACTGAAAAGAAATTCCATCTCGGACGACGCACCGTGTGCGATTAAATAATATCAATCCAGCTGTAGGAAGAAGGTATCGTTACATGCGTATGGAACACAATATCAGTTGTATTCTTGTTCAGGGATATTTATACGACAGCGGTGAATGAGAGGTTGATGATTGGCTATCGGATATTTTGAATTCCCCTATGAAACTTTTGTTGTTCAGAAACGATATAAATTTATGGATGGATACTTTTGTGAGAAACGTGTTAATTTGATTGAATTTGTAAATAAATTCAAGGAGGAGATAGGAATTACAGGCAACAAATATTATTTTGAATAGATAATAATAGTTGAAAATTATTTTGAATATTAAATGAACTCAAAGATTGTTTATATTAATTTAATGTTAAATAATTAATTTTATATCATAGACAATTTTTATTCTTAAGAATTTTGAATGATTCATGATATATTTTCAAGGCAAAATTTTTTTGAATGTTCAAGATTTTCGAGAAATTCAAGACATTCGGAACTTTTTTTGAAACCATTTAAAATTTTTTTCGAAATTATTTCAAATTATTCAAATTTTTATGTGATTAAAATCGTTTAAAGATTTTCAAACGAAGAATTCGAATTCTCATGCCTGACTATAATGAGAGCTAACCATGTACGGAATTGCACAAGATTGCGAATTATCTGCTATGCTACAGTCCGATCCGCCCCTGTTGAGCAGAGCAAAGGAACCAGGAGAGAGAGAGCGAGGAAGAGTCCGAAAGAGTGAGGGGAAACGACCTGGTGGAGCTGGTCCTTCGACGTCGAGGACCGACCCCGACCGGCGACGCATTTACATATCTCACGTGTAATAACCTCGAAAAAGTTTTAACAATGGCCCGAGGTTCGCCGAGGTTCAAACGAAAGACGAGAAGGTATAGAGACGAGACTGAGGAAAGAGGGATTGGGAGGGAATATTCAACGAACGAATCGCTGAAATCTCAAAGGATGGCACAGGGTCACGTCCGAGGACGGATGTTCGCTAATCAAAAGCTTTTCATGGAACTCATTTCATAGGATTGCAGTCATCGAAACTATCTTTCAACGAGATTTATCCTTCCTTTCAAATAGGTATTTCAAGAGATACAGTGTAATACCAGCCAATTTATTATTCAATTTGTTGTTGAAGAACAGCTTAAATTTCTAACCAATTAAGTTATAACTTAACCCTCCGGAACTGTGACACCAAAATCCGTAACACAGTTACTGATACCTTGTAAGACCCATTTAATTTGTGTTAATTAAAAGTCACTAATTAATTTCAAGGAACTAAAATGGTATAACTCTAATATAAGAAAAAAATGAATACTTTAATATGTAATATGTATACTTTAATATGTAATAATTTTAATTTTAATTAAGATGTAATAAAGAAAATTGAATTGTTTGACATTTTTGATAAAGAGATTTACAATTCAGTGAATCCAATAGACGAATAGACACATCGTCAACTCTAAAGTTTAATTTAAAAATGTGATCCTTTAAAACAACAAACTACTAGCCTTCTATTTGCAAAAAAAATGCACAAAATTGCAATTGCCATTCTGTTTAAAAAGGATTGGCTCCCGTAAAAAGGAGAAAACATATTCAGGTTTCAAACTTTCGAAGGGTCGATATTTATGTTTCCTGCCAATCTGCCAGTGATCCGTGACATTGTTGCGGAATATAGTTTCGGATGTCCGCGCGCAAGTGTGTACGTGGAAAAAAAATAAAATAAAACGAGCATAAAAATTCGCTGCGTAATTCCTTCTCGCGTATCGCGCCGTAAATCGGTCCGAGAAAAAGGGGCCCGCGGTTAAAAAGCGAGGATGCCAACCGCAATGATGTACTCACCGACTTCGCGTTCGAAGCGAATCAGCAACAGCAAAAACAACGGTGAAAAAACAGCGAATATGTACCGTAAGTAAATCTCATAACAATAAACGCTTATTTTTATGACCAATTGTCCTGGGGAATTTCGATTTCTTCCCAAAACGAGAAGACACGAAATTGTCATGCGAAGTAACAATACAGAAACCTTTTTCTCCCATGACATTGAATTCAAATACATAAGTAATAAATTAGTATTAATCTTCTGGAGTTGATGGAAAATTTATTGGATCCATTCAATTCTAAATCTCCTTGTCAAATAATTCAATTTTTATGTTACATCTGCAAATTTGGAATATTCTTTAAGTATTAATAAAATATACTGACAATTATATATATAGTAAGTACATTCATTCTTTTCTATACGAATTATATTTTTTTTTAAACCAAATAAAGATTTTTAATTACAAATTTAATTCATTGTCCCTAGAATTTTACACAGCAGAACACTATATTCACTTAAATATGTTTAATAAAAATTTTTTATTTATAACGCTTATATCTTTTTCTATTTCTCAACAAGAATAAAGCACTCTGTCAACAATTTAAAAACCTGAAATTAATTAGGGCCTTTTAATTAATATAAATTAACTGAGTCTTACAGATTCAACATCAGTAATAACTGTATTACAGATTTTGGCGTCAACTTCGAAAGGTTACAGATAAATCTTGAACAATACATCCATTTTATAAGTACTATATAGTTTAAATTTAGTTCCATTATTATAACCACATCTAATCTTAGAAACGAAACAATTCAGTTTGATTTCGTGAAAAGGAAGATCGTCGCGACAACGGCGATGGCGTCACGTTGTCACGGGAGAGGCAAGAAATGCGAGGTATGTTAGGCGCTATTGCAGCATGGTCAGAGGTGGCCGACGTATGTATGTACGAACGTACGGTTTGTCCGGTTTTCGAGACAAAGAGTTCGTCGAACCCCGGCCGTTCGATCCGGCGGCGGCATTGCTACCGAATGCCGCGCACCAACTCCAACTCCAACCGTCGTCGGTCCGCGTGACGTGCGACGCGTGCACCCACGTGCGATCTTAGTGCACGCCGCTCGCACGTGTCGCACATGAGAACGTGAGGAAGACGAGAAATTTCCTCGATCACAAAGGATCGGGCGTACTGCGATGTATCATCAGTAATACGAAGAAAAATAAGTACAGAAATAATAGTAAAAAATGTATCACTGTCTGGTTGCATTAATTGTAATTCTTGTTAAAAAATGAATAAATCAGTATTTTCTAAGAAATTTATATGTATATTGTATACACAAATGTTAACATTTTTTGTAATAATGAGACAGAGATTAAAAATTTATAATTGTAAACGTATGTTTTATATTATTTTAAGTTTATTTAAGATATGGATTTTTCTTTCTTTTCCTATATTTCAAATTTTAAATCTATTATAATTCTAATTTGGACAATTAGAATTTTTGATTAGTATAATTAAAATCTTTTGGTTCGTTTGTTTTCAATTAGAAATTTTCTCAATGGTTCCTTATTTATGTAATCTATTACGAAAGAATTTAGAATTTGGAAGCAACTGAGAAACACGGAGTCCTTCGAAGGAAAACGACTTCTTTCACACATGTACACATATATAAACCTGTCTGAAAGAGAGAAAGGAACAGAGAAAGAGGGAGAAGAAGAAAGATTGTCTCCTAGAGTGGCAATGTCTGGCCACACCCGACCACTTTCTCCTCCGAAGCCAAAGCCATTCCGGTACCGCAAGTTACTACCCTTAATGACGCAAGCTACCCACGCGATCTAGCGTGAGACACGTAGTACGCTTACGCTTTCGTTCCGAACGGGTTCGCGAGAGGTAGAAACGAAAATTACAGGGCGCAAAAAGAGTAATTAAGTCACCGATGGGAAGGTAACAAATTATCTGATCGACCCTGACCGAATTTTGATACAGAAGCGCGAAATTCTTCCTCCTGTAAGAATTTTGTGAAAAATCGCACTGAATCCTTCTTTTGTTACATTATGTCTTATGTAATATTTAATATGAATGATAAATGCATGTAATTTAAAATAATGTAAATATAGGATTATTTGATCATATTGTTAGTTTCGATCATATTGTTAGTTGATAGACAAAATTATTTATAGATGATACAATATCTAAATAGAAGAAAAAAGAAAAATTCATATCTTAAATAAATTTACTCAGAATAATATCAAATTTACATTTACAATCATAGATTTTTAAATTTCTGTCTTATTATTATAAAAAAAATGTTGGAATATTGTACTTGTAGTTTGTAAATGTACCATAATATGTACCTAAGTTTCTCAGAAATTCTTTCTACTATGCATGTTGATGCTTATCACTACTATATGGGCGACAGGTTAGAAATGAACGGATAGATAATTTTGAATCTAAATCGCGAGAATCGTGGAAATCAGATGTTACTTTGATTTCTGGCTGAAAGAAATGGATGTCTCACGATGTCGCTTTATTCGTCCGTGCGAAATTCCTTCCTGAGCCTTAGGGGAACCCTAAAAGTTGCGGTGTACCACGAGCATTCCTCCCCCTTTTTCTCCTTTCTTCTCTTCCTCTCGCTTTTTCTCTTCAGGACTGACGACAGTTTCGCACGGATCTTTTGATGTTCCAAATCCCGCTGATTCTACTGAATCTATCTGAGCGATAATTTTCATTTTTCTTTCAATGGGACTTCATTGAGACAAACGGAGTTTTCCTAAAATGAAAACTATTATCTACTATCTCGTCGCGATGTATTACATCGAATGGCCTGATCGGAAGTTCTACAGCGCATAATAATTTCCTCTCGTTCCCGTCGCGTCGAGTCGGGGCATGGATGCTCAAAACAGTCGGAGTCATACTTCATGATCGCTGATATCGCCTCTTCGCCGTGCCGCCGGCTGGATTCTTCTCTCTCTCTCTCTCTCTCCCTCTCTCTCTCTTTTCTCCGGTCAACATTCTTCATCTCCGCCGAGTCCCAACGGGTTTTCGGGCATGCATGATGATCCATCATTCTTCGCACCGTTCCGATACTCGGCTGCTCCTTGTCCTTCGGCTTACTTGCTCGCTTGCATTTCGCGGCGCGTCGCGCACCGACTGTGCAACGAGCTACAACTCATTGCTCTCTTCTACGGTAATTCGCCGTACAATAATTGTTAATCCGTGTTTGCGAGCCGTATACCTTATCTTAAAAGCTTTCTGCGTTCACCTTACCCAGTTTCAAATTGCATAAAAATTAACTGAGAGAACGCTAAAACCAGAATTTTTATACTGTATCTCCTTTTAGTGAAATAAGAACTCCTTTAAGAGTACTTTAACATGTAAATAAATTCTAGTTTCCCTGTTATTATGTTAATAAATATAATTTATGTTAATAATGATGTTATGTTAATAAACACAATTATCTGATTCAAGAAGATACGTATTTCAAACAAAACGCTTGATTTTATCTAACAATAATTGTAACATCCTTTTAATAGAAAGCTTTGATATTTCATAATTATAATAACAAATACATAGGATACATATTAATGAACTTATGAATGCTCGACGAAAATAATTTACAAGTCCGACAATTGATCCACGAATAAATTTGGAAGTTTCTCTTGGTTATATAGTTGACATTTACAGCTTTCCAGTTCACAATCAGTATTATTAAAAGTTGATTTTGCAGCAAAAGTAGATTTAATTGGTTTCCCTTGTACGCGTAACAAAGCGTTCCGAAAACAGCGTACATCATTCGTGTTGCCGAAAAATAAATCTACTATCCTGCCCCGTCGGTGATGAAAAAAATATATATCAAGTGCTTCTTTATTGTTCTCTTTTGTTTTTTTAAATAAATTTTCGGTGCATTCGTTCTTGCATCACGTACTCCGCGACCACCACGGCCACCACGCGATGCGGGGCTTCATTCAAGGACACAATATTCAGAAACCGAAAGTGCGATCACGCGAAAATCTAACGTCTCGCCGAACCGGTCTAACCGGATTCGGCGTGTACGCGGCTGGTTAAGATGGTACGACGGCGATCGGTGTGAGCCGCGTAAACTCGTTTCTCGTCATTTTTGGCAATAACATTAGCTGCTTGGCCGATATACAAGCGTGAATCAAATTGCTGTCGTCGTGATTCTCACCGTCAGTGCCATGTCATCAGGCCGACGACGCGACGTCTCTCATGTGTCTCATTTTACAGAGTCCAACTGTTAGCGCCGGAGATGAGCAGTAAGCACGTGATTCCGATGAGAAATGCAAAATTAATAGCATCATTATGAGCTATATATGTCAATACTATTGGCAAAAAAATCCTAATATTTTATTAATATCATAAAGACGTTCTCTTTTATCTTGGAAATACGAGTATGTATACATATGTTTCGTCGGAAATTGATATCCGACGTTAATTCGCCTTCGCGTATTGCAATTATCTTCCGGTAATTATTATTCGACGCGCGTGATTCTTTCAAAATTATCCATGTAATTTTCCTAAATTGCTCAAAATTGCTCGATTTGTTTGTCGTAAAAGGCAAAGTCGCGCGTAACTCGGACACTTTTCACTTCGCCTTTCCTTTGATAGCTCGAGCTCTCTTGGCTATCTCAATTTGATCTTTTTACTGTCCTCGTATGGGCGGGATTCACTTGTGCTGCGGCTGTGGTCGTGAAGTTGGAAAGTCAAGTGCAGTCGGGCAGCTTCTCTATGCAGAGAGATGACAGAGTTTCTCAAACACAGCGCGCGCGGCTTTCTCTCTCTGTATTTCTCTCTCACTCTCCCTCTGTCTCTTTTCGTTCCCTCCTCCCCCCCCCTCTCTCTCTCTCTCTCTCTCTCTCTCTCTCTCTCGTCGTTCGTACGTCGTCGTACGTACTTACTACTACGTACTACGTACGTACGTACGTATACGTACTACTACGTACTACTACTACGTACGTACGTACGGACTAC
>NW_012130086.1:2951993-2993637 GCF_000143395.1 Atta cephalotes
TCTCACGATGTCGCTTATTTCGTTCCGTGCGAATACCTTCCTTCGAGCTACGGGTAACCGTAAAACGTTAGTCGGTGTACACGAGCATCTCCCTTTCCTTCCTTCTTCTCTCTCTCTCTCTTTCTTCTCTCTCTCTCTCTCTCTCTCTCTCTCTCTCTCTCTCTCTCCCGAATCAGAGAGTAGAGTGGAATCGCTGGCAACCGGTTTCGACCAACTAAAGCTAAATAAAGGCATGCACTCACACACGCATACACTTAAGGCGCGAGGGTAGGACACCGCAGGGTCGTTAATTGCGCTCTCGAAAAACTTCGCTCACGGATTTTTGTCGCGTATCATCGTCTAAAGCGTGATTTACACGGGGCGACTTTTATTCGAGAAAAGCCGTGTCTAGTGACGTCATAGCGAATTCGTTACTAAAAACTTCTTCTAGACGGTGAGTTTATTCTTATAGCGTATAGCGGCGAATACCGCTTTCGACGCTTGTCGCTAATTTCTTGCTGCTCCTCCAGAATGAATTTTTAAGTCGTCAGCGTGAAAAGACGAATTTTTCCGAAAAGACCTCAGCCACTCAGACTCATAAACATCAGAGAATAATCATGTCATCGAATGACATACTTCGAGCCACTGTGCTTTGTGATCAACTATTCGCTTGATCACTAGCGACTACTACTTAACACTGCGACTTCAAAATTTTAATCGCTAGCGAATAAAAATCAAGCGTGTACAAGAAGCTTTTATCAGCGAATTCACGGACGAATTAAGAAGCTTGCTTCAAGCAAATAGCAACAGTCGAGAGAATTCACTGGCGAATTAATGACGTCACTAGACGCGGCTTCTAGCGAATAAAAATCTGTAAATCGCTTAAGACGAACCCCAGGATCCAGCGAGACGCTCGCATTGTTGAAGAAATATTTGCTGTTCGCGGATGAAGAATGCGGTAATGTCTTGAAGGAAATCCCGGTAACGTGCCGTTAATTCAACATATATAATTATAAAATATAAAGAAAGAAAAAAAATTCGAGATTCCGAGAAGAAGAGTCATTGCATGTTACCGCGCAATCTTCGACTTCGGCCGCGAGATCGTAGCCCTCGAGCAGTAACAAGCGTTGAACGAGCGAGGAAAGGATCTGACTCCTTAAGGCACATCCTTCCTCTCTTGTAACTTAACCCTTTGATTTTCCTTCCCCCTGACCTGCGCAACCCGCACATGCGCTACGGGGTTTGATGGGCCATCGATAAATCACGGTTTCCATCACGATTCATTTGAATATAAATCCGACTGTCTACGCGCTCTCCCTCGCTTACTGTACAAGATCCTTTCGCGGGATCGGAAGGGAAAGATAATGTTGAGAGAGGACGCGAGAAAGAACGAAAAAAATACAGAACTTTCTAAAACATTGACAACGTTCGATGACGATTTTTTAAGTGTTTATACGCTTTCAAACTTTATAAGAACGCTTATACAACACCATTGGGTTATAAATACTTTTAGAACGCTTATAAAGTGCAATATATATCATTCTATACAAGTTCTGTAATGTTAAAGCAACGCTTTTCAAAGGATGCTCAGTAAACGCTGATGCATTTTTGTACAAAAAGTTCACTGCCAGACTTTTTTTCAAACGCTTAGCAAACGCTTTTCTCAATATCGTGAGACAAGCTTTTTTCTGTTCAACAAACGCTGTTCCAATGTGGTGAATTATTGAGTCTCAAAGTTAACGTTTTATAAAGGGTTTACGCAAACGGCTTAAAGACGCCCAAAAAATTTTCCTCAACTCCATAACACAAACGTTTTTCCTCTGTTTAGCAAACATTTTTCTACATTTTTTTCAATTTTCCAATTTTCAAGTGCACAACATCGCTACTAGAGACACACAGTGAAATTCAATTTCTTATATTTAAAAAATCACATCAAATAGAATAAAAGGCGCAGGTATGATGAGACTTTTCAGTGAAAAATTTTATTTCTTTTCTTGATAAAATGTAACAGACTCAACACTTGAACTGAACGCTCACAAACGTTTTTTACGCAATTTCTAATGACAAAAGTAAACGCCTGTTAAAGTTTAACATAAGCTACATGCAATTCCCAATGATGGAGCAAACGTCTATTAAACGTTATACACAGAATATATAAATTTTAAACAATCAGTATGCTTACGTTAAATAAACGCTGTGCAAATTCTCAAAAATACTCTATACAAATGCCTTCCAATGCTGCGTTACAATTTCCGCTTTATAAACACTTTACTGACCATTTTTGAATTCTCAACAAATTTCTGCAAACGCTCATGTAAACGTTAAATAAACATTCATGAAACTAGACTTCTTATTTTCATCAGAGAATGTCTTCCAAACGTTGTAGCGTTGCAATTTTCGCTTTATAAACACTTTACTGATCATTTTTGAATTCTCAACGAATTCCTGCAAACGCTCATGTAAAACGTTAAATAAACATTCATGAAACTAGGCTTCTTATTTTCATTAGAGAATGCCTTCCAAATGTTGTAGCGTTGCAATTTCCGCTTTATAAACACTGACCGTTTTTGAATTCTCAACAAATTTCTGCAAACACTCATGTAAATGTTAAACAAACATTTATGAAACTTCTCATTTTCGGGATGGACGAGAGAGAACAAAAAAGGGAGAGAGAGAGAGAGAGAGAGAGAGAGAGAGAGAGAGAGAGAGAGAAGGAGAAAAGAGAGCCCTCCTTTTTTTTGTTGCGTATCCGCGATAACCGCAAATCGACCGCGACGGTTGGTCGTGCTGGATTCAATGCTTTTTGGTGGTCTTATTTGGCGGGTCTCTTCGTCGCCTTCTCTCTATCTTTTTCTCTCATTTTCCCCGAGCCTTCGCCTCTCTGTGCGGTGATGGTTTTAATGTCCTTACGATGTTCACGACTCGGGCGGTCCTCTCGGACCAGCGCACCAATCATGCAAACGCGAAACATCCTGACGAAAATTCATTCAGACGATTTCGTACGCGCGACCGCACCCTTATTTGAAATTCCATCGGTCCGCCTGCTCGTCGACGAGAAAAGATTGCAATGGAACGCATCTACGGTGCGCAGAATGCAGCTGCATGCCGCGTAACGATCTCGTAAAATTTTGAAACGGTTATTCGTGGCCGAGTCGCCCTTGAGCGAAATTTTTTTCGTCGAATGTGATCAACCTCGCATGTAGAGAAAAAGAAAATAACGAACGTATTACGCGTAATAATTAGATAAAAATATTCATCTCAGAATTCAAACCGGGACCGTTCAATCTTGAATCTCCTTCGCTATATAGCCATTAATTGATATTGTCAAGTGCGCAAATCAAGAGAAAATACGAGGAGAAATACGAAGAAATCGCGCACTTCGGTAAAAGAGCAATACATTATACAAGAGTTTAAGATAATAATAATAATCATTATAATTTTGCCGTATTAATCTCGATTGCGATGTGTATCTCAACACGAAAGGCAGTTCATTATACACGACTATCGAAATTATACTATCGAAGTATAATTTTCGTTAAAAATAAAGCAGCGTAGCTGGACAATTTTAGATTCAAGATCATATATAAGCAAAGACACAAGAAAATGCAGTCTAAAAGCTTAATATTGCAATATTTCATTGATTAATTACTACCTATCAATAAATAAAAAACATAGATTATATTAAAAGATATACAGGGTATTTCGGAAATTGTGGTCGCGAAGAAAATAATTCCTTATATAAAAGTCGAAAACATAAAATAAATTTTTTTTTGTATAAGATTCTGTTTTTTGAGAAAATTGAGTTTGAATATTCGTTAAATACATACTTGATTAGTCACAGTTTATTTGGTTTACTCAAGTTTATCTGACTACTCACTACTATTTTTATGTCAGCCTAAATTTAATATAATATGAATATGATTTAAAATGAATAACATATATAATATAGATATTAATTACAAAATTGTTGAAAAGAATTATTATCATTCTTATGTTCTTCATGTTGCAGATGAATTCTTATTTAACAAATTAAAGTTAAAACGCAACAGAAATAGCGATGATAGCTAGATTGAATGAATCAAATATTATAGATTCTGATTAATCAAGTGCACACGTACTTACCGAATATTCAAATTCGATTTTCTTGAAAACAGAGATCTACATATATGAAAAAAATTTATTATATATTGTTTGCTTACTTTTACATGAGAAATTCTCTCTTTCTCGCGATTGTACCACGATTTCTGAAACATCCTATATATTTAGAAACAAATATGCTGAAATGTAAATAAATTCTAATTCTATTTAGAAATTAACATTTAACATATATGTGAATAAATCAAAGAATGTATAAAATAAATTTCAAAATTATTCTTACATCTTATTATTTATCTTCTTACATCTTATTATTTTATTATCTTATTTTTATTATCTATTTAAACTCTTTTTTACTCTTCTCTTATCGCTTTGAGTAAAATATACTCATTTTTTTATACATTCTTATTGTTGTTTGTAAAGGCTTAAAATAAAGTTAAAACAATTTGTGAATTCCTCAATTCTTTTTTAATTTGTATTATGCACACAATAAGTTTAATATTAAAGTTTAATATTTTCTATCTACATCTCAACCATTGTCTGTGGAATTATTTGGAATATATTATTAAATACAGATGTATATGTATACATACACACACACACACACACACACATACACATACATCTGCATTTATATATATACTGAATAAATAAATTCTTCAATTTTCTGATACATATATTAAATAATAAATATTAATAAATACTTAAACGTACTTTACGGTTCGCTTATCATTCAATATTAATTAGGCAGTGATATATTGCAATATTGGTTTTAACCACGTTTTATATGCGGCGTCGATGCATAGGGAGTGCGTATTATTCAAGAGACTTTTATTAAGACGGCCAAGGCCGAAAGCTCACTGCGGAGCCCGTATCCGGGGAAGTCGACGAGAGGAAGGCGGGTACCACTTCATGCGAGCGTACGAAAGGGCCGTCTTCTTATAACCATAAATATCATGTATAAATGCATATAACGCGATGCTCCATAAATCCGACGCCGTCCGCCGACCGAAAAACGAGCCTACATTTACCACGAAGGGCGTTTGTAATTAAACGCTCTGTCCCAATCCGCATTATTAGCAATATAAGTACTCTCGTCCTTGGCTTTTCCAGCAGATCCAGAGACTCACGACTGTCGGGTGAGCCGCGTAATTAGAGTTACCAGCCGTGTTCTTTTAAGAGTATACGTATATTCCTTTTTTCAGACCGTTGAGAATTTCTTGGTCATTAATTAAAATTTTATAATATATATTAAATAAAGTATCTTTTAAGACTGTAATGTGAACATACAACTAGAAAAGTTTAAGACTTTTATTTCCTAATTGTTATAAAGCTTTAACAAATTATATTAATAAGAATTGTCAATAAATAAAATTATATTGCTATAGAAATTTTGTCTTATTATAAATTTAACATATAAAAAAATTATACCCTTTCTTTCTGCCTTCGAATTATCTTTTTTTTTTAAAATATACATAGGTATTCTTTTCTTGCGATTCAGATATTGGAAACTCAAAAAAATCAAGAAAACCCTTAACTTTTTCAAGCTTTTCTCGCTTGAGAAATTGAGGAACAGTTCTTCACGGTCCTCGACGTATCGATTCGTAGGACGATTCGATGGCATGTTTGACGTCCTTTCAAACAATAAAATCCTTGGAGACGGCGGGGAGGATAGGAAGAAAGAAAGGGGGGAAAGGGGGCCCGCGTGTCTACGCGCGCTCACAACGAGCTAACGATATTTATTATACGTCGGCGATGAATTATGGACCGTTAAGGTCCGCCATCGTGACGGGACGGAACGGGACGAGACCGGGACCCTTCGGGCCCGCAGCGAGCTGCGAGTTGCGAGCCGGGCATCGCCACTGTGCGGACTGCGCCCCGGAGGAAAAACGCGCAGGACGGAGCTCGTACGGCTTCGCGCCGCGCGAAATGAAATATTTATTCCATTACGAGACGCGGCACAGCCCGTATTGTAATGCGCTAAACCATAGCTGCACTTTCGCGGCCCGCCGTCCATCGGCGAGTCGGGTTATCGCGATATGCGGCCGCAAGAGAGACTGCCTTTGCTCGATTATCGCGCTGATTTCTATTCCGAGGTGCGTTCGCCATGATGCTCTTCTCCCGCTTCACGCGCGCTGTTGTTCACGTTTGCTGTTGTTCATTTTTTAATTTCTTTCAAACTCTTCATAAATTATAGCCACAATGTATAAAAAGAGGCCAACGCAAGTACCGAGTTGCAGGTGTCGGTGTACAAACGAATTAATGGAAGCAATAAAATGTTAAAAAAAAAGAAAAAGAAATTGCAAGGTCTCTAAAGAAAAAGAGATGTATCGCATTATCTGCCGATAGCGTGCGTGATAGATGGCTCATTATGACAAGCGGAGATTAACAAGATTTGATAAAGCTTTATAAGAAGTGGTTACACGATCTAAACTCTATAATGATCATGTAATTTTTTTTCTAAAGTGAAAACATGAAAAATCAAGATTTTTATCATTTCTTTACAGAAATTGAATACTAGCTATTAAAAGACAGTAATTAATTACTGATTTTAAATATTAACGCTGTTGTTCAGTTCTTTTAATACTCCAAATAAGTAATTAATTACTGTCTTTCGATTATAAATTCGTCAGTATTAAATTTCTGTAAGGATTGTAGACATGGAGAAATTTTTCACTTTTCACGTTTCCGCTTAAAAAGTTAATTAATCGCACCTTGAATTAGTTTACTCTGGAAAATAAAAATCAGAAATCAGATATAAGAGGAGAGTAACAGAAGCGTAAACAAAACTTCTTTAAAAAGCGAAAATTGAGACAACGAAACGTAAAAGAAGCATAAATACCTCTTTTATATTTCGTTTCCTGCAATTTGATCTGCGTTGGCCACTCTCTGTATATTGTGTCTATAAAAATTACTTTATTTTTGCCAAGATATGCCTAGTTCATGCTTCGGTCTTAATTTCTAAAATCCTAAAATTCAGCCAATGTAATACAGATTTCAGTTAGGATTCCAATTAAGACAGGCAGCCCTATTATTCTTGCGATAAGAGGCAATATCTCACGATCGCGGGTCATCTTCGAGTCAAATAGTTCTGAAACAAACGGCTTATTCGTGAAGTTCACCAGCCACGCTTTGGCTTTCATAATGAAGGAAAACCCTCAACCCGTCCTTCCGTTTCTTCGCGATCCACTCTACCCGTGGGAAAGCCCGCTTGGACGACGAGGCCGTTTAACAGTCCCCTGGTAACGGTAACGGAGTCGCGGCGACGCCAGGAATCGTGAAAAATCGCGCGCTTCGAACCTTCGCGAGCAAGCACGCGCGCGCGCGGTTAATGACGAAGAAACGGGTCCCGCGGAGTCCCGTAGTCGATTTTCGTCGAAAACCGGCTTCGAGACTTGTTCCCGGTCGTCTCTCACGCGGTTACGCCCGTCCCGTCGAATTGCGCGTACATAATCCGCCTCACCGCGCGTCAAATCGCACATTTACTGTTACGACGATCTATGAGAAATATATAGCGATTAGACGTCCAGCTGGCAATTTCCCGGATATATGTCTTGCTCGCGTCAAGCATAATTTATGGGATTCCCGAAATTAATGACACCCGCGATGCCTTCACTCGGTTAATGATTTTTGTACAGCGTAACAAGTTGTTAGACTCATGCACTCATGGTGGACTCATGGTGAATTCATCCATGGAACCGGGATAAGTTAATTAAAAGTCAAATGTTAATTTAAATGAATTAATCATGATTAAGAGTTGGATTTTTGTCCCTTCAACGACGAGGTTAACCATGTTGTATCACGAGTATGGCATTCCTGAAAATCCTGCTTGAGGATTTATTGACGTTCAATACCGGCTTCTTGCCGGAATTAGTTGGAATTGATATCGTTCTTGCGCTGCTTGATGCGTAATCGTTCAAATGAGTAGCGACCACTGGAGGTCCGCACTCACATGCTTGCGAGGATTTGTCCTTGTTTAACATTTGGTAAACAACAAGAAAACGATTCCATGAGCCTTTTATATCAAGTAGAATGTATCCTGAAAAATCTATATGATTCTGCATTATATCCATGTATATAGTAGAATTTCTATTATTAATCCATTATTACATTCATAATATCAAATTATACACGGAAATGATTTTGTCAAAGTATTTAAAAATTTAGATAGCTTTGAAAATAATTTTGGACTATCAAAATAATTATGTAAAAATTTCAAGCATAATGAGCGATGCTGCATAAAGCTTTGACATTTTAGTAACCAGTTTCAGCGTCCTATATGTATAATTATTTGGATAGTCCAACAAAATTATTTTCAAATTTGTAATTATAGCTAAATTTTTAGAAGTTTGAGCAAAATTTCCTTTCTGTATCTAATATTATAGAGTTATTTTTAATTATTTCTATAGATCGTCACTTGCTCTTACTCATTATTGTGTTAATCTAATTAAAACAATTGAAATAAATAATTCAAAAGAATATATTTTTGACTGAAATAGTTATTTACTAAACGTATGTTAATATGAACATTGTTTAAGTTAAAACTAATCACAAAAATGGATTGATTTACATTTTAACTCACAAAAATGAAAATTAGAAATAACAAAATATTATTTATTTCAGGGGATTGGATTATCATGCTCTTTCATATGTAACAATGTATTTACGACATGCTAGTTGGACGACATTCTTCGGATCTATTTAATCTATGACGCAATGTGATTAACTCACGTGTGATAAACAGAAACGAGTTTCTATCGAATGCGATGGAAATATTGAGATTCAGTCGACATCATGGAGAGTCTGAGCGAAGGTGATAAGGCTGTCTTGAAGACGATCTTCGATCCATTTCAATCGCTCGGTCAGTCTGATTTTTTAGACTTCTCGGTTTTCCAGAAAATTGGTACGTAGCTAATGATAATATAATACAGTACACGGAAAATTAATGTTGTGTTAACAGTATTATTTAATTGCAATCTAATTGAAAACTATTATTAATATATTATTGATTGTATAATATATTATTGTATATAATATATTATTGATTGTTTTCCTCCAATTTTTTATTAATATTTGAGAATAATATAGATATAGATATAGATTTATAGATATAGATATAGATAATATGGATATAGATTTTATTACAATTTTTTGAAAAAAAAGTGGAAATCACACACACAAATATTAAACAAAATATGTGAAATAGTTTATTATCATAGACTAAAAATAAAGATTTTAATTAATATAACGTTTTTTTCCTCCAAATTTTACAATTCATATTTTTTCGCCGTTGAGCTATAAAAATATCTGAAGTTTATTAAAACAAGAGCATGGCGTATTTGTTTTATTAACTGTTATCGAATTAACAATAAGATATTTTCGATTTGACTGCTGTCGGCAAAATAATGTTATTAATACATCATTTTTTTCCGCAATTATTAAGAGCATATCTATCAGAATGTTTAAAATGACAAACTTTCTTTTTACGATAAGATATTATAGATAGTAATAAAGTTATTATTATTTATAATTAGTCAAAAAATACGAATTAGAATTTCTTTATAAATTTTAAGTGCAATTTAATCTTGAAAAATATATTGTCTACTGTCCTTTTTAATTCTTCTCTGTTAAGCGATTTAAAGATTTCCAAGATTTCCATTCAATCTTAATGACGATGTAGTCGAGACACTTGTTACACTAGTTGGACACGATTCAAACCGCAGACTTCTCAGATCGCTCGAAAAATCTGCGAACGCTTAAAGCGTTACCCTGCGGGTAACCGCATTCGTCTGAAGCGAAGTTTACTCCGGCGCGAGCCATTCTCACGCGAGACATTCAGATCATCATGAATATGCAAGAAACTGCACGATGTGAGAACAGATAAAGTTTCTTGTTGTTGTATCTTCAAGGCTACGGTTTGCAGAGTGAATAAAATTATATGGAAAATTTTATATTGTCATTCAATTTCTTATAAACTGCAGTGTATCATATCGAAATAAACATAGATATACAATAATTATGTAATATTCATATTGCACAGTTTCTCTTAAAAATAGCTACATGTATTCTTTATATTAATTAATTTAGCTAATTATTTTGTAAAAGTAATAAAAGAAAGTCGAGGAAAATTAATATTTCATGAGTTAAGTATTTAGATATTGGGTTGTGACTTGTAAACAATAATTATTTTTATGTCTGCAATTAAAATAGGCAAAATTCCATTGTCAATATATTATTATATAGAATGATTAGAAAAATCATATTATGTAAGAAAAATTATATGGTTTCATTAAAAAAATATAGATAATATTAATGTTTTACTACAACGTATAAAAAAATTCTTACGTTATTTCCATGATAAAACTGTGAAATTTTTTTAGGTATTTTCTTCTGAAATGGGAAACAATTAAAATATTTGGAGTGTCAATTATAGATATTTTTCTATGTACGCTATACGTAATACACACATCTTTTTAAATATTTCATTAAGAAGAGACGGATGTCTTCGAGGAGGATTGCTTAGAACCGGATGTTCTGGACATCATAAAGAAGGCGATAATCTGCGCGGAAGCGAAGAACTTCGACGAATGCTTTCGACTTTTCGATCAAGCATTGAAGAAGGCACCTAAATCGCCGTCAATCTTAAACGACAGAGCGCAAGCTTTACGTTTGGCGAATCGACATGAAGGTATTTTTAATTGCAAAAATGAATATCTACAAATTTTTAGAGAAGAGAATTGTAACGTTTGATTATCACTCAAACTTATTATTTAGAGGCGTTAAAGGATCTGCATCTAGCGGTTGAACTGAGCGAAGGCAAAGGAAGGGCAAGCATCCAAGCACTCTGTCAACGTGGTGCACTTTATCGTTGGATGGAGCAAGATGACAAGGCCAGGGAAGATTTCACCCGTGCGGCTAAGGCTGGTTCGAGCTTCGCTAAATCGCAGCTGGTCGCTCTGAATCCTTACGCGGCTATGTGCAACGCGATGCTACAGAAGATGACATTCAAAACCAATCAATTTTAATCTAATATGGGATTGTAGGTCAAGATAATGACCATTTAATATATAACGCTTTATTTTATTTTATTTTATTTCCATATAGATAAATTCACGAGCGGATCCACAAGACCTACAGATCCTGATAATCGTATAATAATAATCGTAAAAGTAATAATATAATAATAATAGTAATAATAACAATAATTATTATTGGAAATTTCGCATAAAAATATAAATTATCTGTATTAAACTCGGAATATACATTCATCTGTAAAATCGGATCTAATTTCTGCTAAAAAAGAACTCGCGCTAAATCGCCGAACAACGAAGAAAACGTCAAGTTCTGTACCCGTAAAGATTCCCTCTCTTCCAGCTAAATTAGTTCTCCCTAGAACTAATTTAAAGATTATATCTAACGGAGAGAACTCGGTGCATATTAACTACATTGTCGGTAGACAATGTCGCATTGAGATAGATTGAAGACTTCGAACAGTACCATAATTTATTCAACGGAAATTGATAACGAAATTACACCTAATACGATTTCTTCATTGTACACACAAATGTTTATATAGATATTTATATATGTATAGAATAAAATATGCCTTATATCACGCTTACGCTTTTTTTTAGAGACAATACTTTACATTCACGTCAGTTACGGGAAATTCTGTTCATGCAAAAGTCACAAGCGATTTTTCCCACTCATTCATGATCGTATCCTTAAATGCAATAAATGTGGAGAATCTGCTACGGTCTGTTTCTTAGATTCGTGCATCGAATTCGACATTCGAATTAACCGCAAGCATATATCGATTTGAGTGATGATTAATGCGATAATTAATACAGCTGTTTGTCCCAGCAAACATGAAACTATCTACTTTTTTCTCAGTTTTCACGTTTTAAACCATAACGAAGTCTCGACTCGTATTAGATTTTTCGCTCTCCGAACCTTCCTCACTGCCATCTTCTCCTTCGGCTGAATCGGATGAAGTTTTCCTCTCTTCGCTAGGTAAAGCTAATTCCTCGTTAGATGCTTCCGTTGCTACAGGTTCTTTCTCTTCTCTAAGAACATAAAAATATAGAATCAGCAATATGTATTATATTAAAATGTCTTAAATATGAATCTCAAAACTTACTGAATTAATGGCGCATCTTCGGAATCAGAATCTTTCTCTTTCCTTCTTTTCTTTTTGCTGCTCTTCTTATCGCCATCCGACGTGGGACCATAATATTCGTACTGTAAAGATTTTTGCATCATAAATTTAAATTAAATGTTTGTCACTGCCGATGAAGGAACGTAATCAATTGTTAACCTGATATAATGGCCAGAAGGACGCAAAGAAGCCAACATCGGCTGTCAGATTAGGCAATAGCCATAGATGACATCTACCCAACGTGGGTACCCACAGAAGACAGAATACAATCATTCTAATGATAGCCAGTGCTAATATAAATACGAGAAATCCCGCAGCGGCGACACTTAAATAGTAAACTCCGTGACGGATAGTTAAGGGCCACAGTGGGAAGAGACAGACTCCTATTGCACCTAAAACTACAAGCGTACCAAAGAACCAATAATATACAGGAATCGGCTCGTATATCCACACATATGCGTCATTACAATCCACAAAGTATTGTTCCATGTGCATTTCTAGTCTCACCTGAAAACAAAATATGTTATTTACAAAAAAATAAAAGAAGAGAATTTTAGTGATACGAGTGAACGTTCACGCTTACTTTTGGCTTCTTCTTATGTTCTTTCCGTTCATCAATTTTCTCTTCGCCTTTCTCTTCCTTTTCCTTCACCACGATTGCATCTTTGTTTTCCTTGGAATCTTCTTTATCTATAGGTTTTTTGTCTTCTTTTGTAGTCTTCTTTTTAATACCCCGCATTTTATTAAGTTCTTCCTCTGATATCACCACCTTCTTGGCTCTGTGAAAGAACTTGTGCCTGAGCATCAGGTCCAAGAACTGGGAGACCTGCTCACGATTCTCGAACACCGTGCTCCAGGGTGAATTTTCCAATAGGGCATCGATTGCACGCGACCCAGTGAAGTACTCCACATTGTGAGTCCTATCAAACTTGGTTTTCTTCGACGGTACATTATTGCGGATCCACTTAGCTACCGCATACTCTTCCTTGGACGGTTTGTCCTGAGCGCCTTTAGTATCCAGACTGGCTACTTCCTATTACAAAAACAATAGCAATGTTAGACAGTTCATGAAGAAAACTCCAGCAGGGAAAGGATGCAGGGAACGCCTCAAAGGCGTTCGCCTCAAATGTGAGCTGTAAATTCGCGATCGTCTGTAAATTCGTGTTCCATGACCCTGAACAAGAGAATCATAGGAATCTCGAGATCTGTGTCTACGTCACTCGGATCAGCGCTTATCAGTGATGACAGGTTTCGCAAATCGACAGATTGAGAACGATCGCGTACGGTGATGCGAATCGCGTTTAATGTCGACCGATCGTGACGTACAATTAGTGGGTCACGTGCCGTTACGATTTCTCGTCCATATGCGACGCTTACATCTTTGCGCTTCCTATTTTTCCTGCGCTCCGCCATGCTGTAAATCCCGTGTCACGCTTGCGCGCACAGATCCGCTGCTCACGCTGCCGGCCGCCGAAGCTGCTGCGAACTGGCATATGCCGTATGCAAACACCACGGATGTGTACCCGAAGCAAGCACCGTGGTGACCAATGATGGCACGCGGAAATGATCTCCGCGTTTACTTCTCTTCCTTTTCCTTACTACTCCTCCTTCTTTTCTTCTTTCGCCTCTTTTTCTACGAGTTATTCGTCCCTTTCGGGACACAGGACACCACCTGGTGTTTACTGATTTACTCCGATTCACAAACTGAGAATAGCAGGAGCGCCGGTCGAGAAGTTCAGTGGCGCATCTGAGAAGCTTCTAGAAAAAGGTCGTGAAATGACGTGATCAGTAATGGAATGTCAATGGACCATCGATGATCGAGGTATCGAGAGAAGGATAAAAATGATGGCATTGTTGATCATTTTGGATTTTGATCACTCCGATTGAATGCAGTCTATCAAATCAAAAGCTGCATTCAGCAGAAACAGGTTTGCACCTGTAAGATTTTTTTAATATGATTTATGTAGATATTTAAATCTAATGGGGAACTAAGGATTGCTCTAGGAAAAGAACCTGTAATTATTAAAGAATTTTACACAGTTGCAAAACTGCTTTTTCTGCCAAACAATTGCCTATTTATTTACAACTGTTTTCATTGTGATTTATGGATCATGATAAAAGATCGAGATATGAATAGTTCAAATAAAGAAAAATTAAACGAGAATAATATACATAAAAAATATGTGTATAATTTTTCAGAATATTTGAATAACTTTTCAGAAAATTTTCCAGATTTTTCAATATAAATTATTGAAACACTTTTTGAAAGTATCTTTATATATGTAAATTTTGAAATATTTCAAAATATCCAAGAGATTCTTTTACTTGAATTTTTGAAGTTTTTTTCTCTCTTTCTCTTTAACTTGAAAAGAAAAAGAGAAGAGATGAACCGTGCATGAAATTCAGCTAAAAAACCTTTAACCTTAAAAATCTTGGAATACCTCAGAATTCATATGTATAAAGAATTTATACATATTTATTTATTTTTTAGAAAAGACGTATAAATTTTATCGGCATTTTTGAAAAGTGTTTTAATTGCAAAAAGTCTGAGGATCGCCCAAACAGAACAAGTTATTATGATATCAAAATGACTCCAGAATGATCATTAAAAATCATTTTTCAATCATTTCCGTTTTATTTTACTGTCATTTTGACGTGACTTGTTGTTCTGCTCCTGCCTTCTGCGAGGAGTGTTCTAAAAATTTTTTTCAGAAATTCTATTAAAAAAGAACAAGCGCTCTTTATCTTAAACACGATGGCTCCAGCTGACACCAGTTGACACTGCTGACAGCGTAGTAACTTTAAACTCCTATAGAAAGCGTTGCTTTCGAAGCCGATTCTCATTCGCCTGCGGATCACCCGTCTACGTTACACGCGTTGGGGACGATCACGCTTTTGTTTGTCAGTGCTGTTCAGTACTGTTCCCGCTGGTGTGTTCGTGACTCGTGTGTTCCGTGTGTGAGCATCAGTGATCGTTGCGGGTAAACAAAGGCGGGTATATTCAGCGTGCACCATCGGAGTTTTATGTACGGCGTGAATATGCGCGAACGCGAAGAGTTATCGAGGTGTTTTCTACCGGGCCAGCCGGCCCAGATCTCGCTGCCACCGCCGCCGCCGTCGCCACGAGCTCCAGGCTTGGACGCCTTGCACAGTCTCTGCAAGCAGATCTACCCGGACCAGAGTAATCCGCTGACAGTCACGGCGATCGTGAAATATTGGTAAGAACCCGGCAACGGCAACGACGGCGAAGAATGTCTCGAAGGAGATTTGTTCGTTTTGCCGAAAGTCACAGGTGGCTTGGATATTTGACGTGGCGATTGATGTTCTGTTAAATAGTCGATTAATTAATTTTGTGTCTTTTTGAAGCCTTTTAGCTTAATTATTTTCTTAATTGCGTTTATTGTGCTATTAATTTTATTTTATCTGATTGTGCATAATTCTCTCTATTATTGATATTTTATGGTCGGGTAGAATGATAGAATTTCCTGCAAAGCGTTGTATCAATTTTCTTATCGAGTCAATGCACTGAAATTGCTTTAAATCGTATGAGAGATACGCTTCTCTGAGAAACATAGGAACTCAATTTTTCCACTCTTCCCTCGCGAGAAAAAGCGATTACAACGACTATATTTAGTCTCCCCTTTTACATACATAAAACCGGATATCCTGTCAGCTGACTTGAGTTTTCCCTTTAGGTTAGGAGGACCTGATCCCCTCGACTATATCAGTATGTACGCCAATTCAGGATATCCCGATCTCGGAGTACCTCCACATTGGCATTATATCAGGTAAGAATATGTTTACACTAGTGTCAAATTAAAAATTTATTATCAGGATATTCCAGTCTGTGCGGACTCATCTAGAATCTAAAAACCTGGAGCAAACAATTTATTGCCATAGTTTTATTTAAAATTTAACTAAGGATTATAAGAAATAATCTTATACAGCAATTTTTGAGTTAATGAATTAATGAATTGTGTTTATAAAATGAATTTTGAACATTTTAGAGTTTAGAATGTTTTCTTCTCTTGTTTCTGATTTGAGAATAGGAAAATATTAAATTTTGTAATTATAACTTTTAATCATAAATTTCAGGAAGTTAAACTTCCAAATCTTCCTCTTGAATTCTATAGAACAAGATGACTTGGAAAAGATTTTTCTTCTTTATTTATTTTTAAGTGCAGGGGAAGTCCCGTTTTGGTCTCAATTAGGGAGTAAAAGGGGATTATATTCTTTGAAATTTAGACTGTCTAAAATTGAAGTACCTCATATAACAGTTTTTAACATCAGATTTTTATTTTTCTACTTAGGATTTTAGACTCAGTTTCATAACTCATGATTAACTCTTAACCGAGGTTTAACTTAAGAGTTAAACTTAAGATTTAACTTAAGAAGCAACTTTTTCATTTCTTTCTGATGCTAAAATTGGAAAGAGAAATAAGTTGTACCTCAAGTAAGTGTTAATCATGAGTTGTAAAACTGAATCTTAATATATTATTTAGGATGCGCTTGTATGAAATAAGAGATAATTTAAGACTTGCATGTTTGTTAAGTTTAAGTGAATACAAACTATGGCAGATGCGCGATATATAGATGCTACCGTTTCATTCCGATGTTTCATTGGAATTTGTGTGCGGAATGACGAATGATCTTCCGCCAAAGGGTGCGGGTTCCTTTCCCTTTTTTCTTCGCGCCGGCGACCCTCGCTTCTTCAATTTCAGACAGCTGTCCTAATACTACTCCGTGCTTCTCTATATATAGAGAGCGTGTAGGATGCAGGAGGAACAGTCGTTTAAATCGCGGGGAGTCGGAAATAGAAGCGCCGGACTTCCCCTTTTTCGTCTGCGCCGGCTAATTATACTTTGCCAAACTTTGACGGAAAGTCTACGTACTTTTTTGCACGCAAGATATCGTTGAGTCTTTCTTTTTTGCGCGTAATATTTTTTTAAATATTCCCTTCATTCGCTATTTGATTTTTATTACTATATTCAGAAATTATTTTTAAAAATAAGAGCATAACAAAAAAAACATAGCACAGAAACATTTATTTAACATTATACTTCGTTTATTTAAATACAGTTTAGGACTGTCCGATTTACACGGCGATGGCCGGTTGCATCCTAAACCTGGCTCAGGCCGTGCCAGTGGATTTGGATTCGAGTTGACCTTTCGTCTGGCTCGTGAAAGGGGCGAGACGACGCCGCCCACGTGGCCGGCAAACGTGATGCAGCAATTGGCCAAATATGTTTTCAATTCTGGGAATACGTTGATGCCGGGCGACCATGTCTCTTGGCATGCTCCACTGGACGGTAGAAATGGTTGTATCACCCAGATTTTGATGGGACAAGACCCGCAGCTTCCGACGTCAATCTCGACACCCCACGGCAACGTATGTATAAAAGGCTCAAGCCCGTATTCCTAAAACATGATTTAATGATTTTCAGATTCATTTTAAGATTCTACAGATAAATAAAATTGATAACTTAGCCATATTATATTTATTTAGCTCTAAATTGCGAATTAAATAAAAAATAAAAAGAGAATCTGCCTTAAATAGAATCTGCCTTAAAATGAATTGCATCGTTGTGATCCTTCATTGTTGGAAATAGGTCTCGTTTGTTCAAATCGTCGGCGTTACTTCTGAGGAACTACAGGCAGCTCAACACTGGAACGGTTTGGGTGTAGTTAATCTATTAAGAAGTGCTAGAGGCTGTGGCCCGTGGTTAGTCACCGACATGAGAAGAATGCATTCTGCTATGGAGGATGATCCTTCCATAGCTGAGAAAATACAGTGTGGCATTGAGAGAGATGGATCAAATACTAGCGGTGTGTCCGCCAAATGTTGGTAAGTGACAATTGATTAATAGAATCAGGAATTTGAGTTTAAGACCATAGCCTTATGCCCGTATCAGATTAGAGATTGAGATTGAGATTGAATTTGATTTATCAAAGCAAAGTTTACTAAATTTGATTTTAATTTCATTTTTTTTTTGGTTAATTTCAATCTCAATCTCTAATCTAATACGAGTATTATTTGTATGTAGGTGGGTGCAAATAACAAACGATAGAAGCATGGAGAGATATAGGGAGAAAAGGAACGATTCCGATGACGACGAGGACGTGAAGCCGATCGTGAAGACAGAGAGATTGTCACCTTGTGAGCAGCAGGACGCCAATGTCTCTGACGAAAATAATATTAGAGCTTTGCCCGGATTACATCTAACGTTCAATCTTGAAGCTGGCTCGTTATTACCGTTGGCAATAAAGTTAGTCATGATAGAATTGAAATTCGTGCAGCAGAGCTGCAACAGCAACGTCCGATGAATAATGTAATATTGATATTGCAGGGGTCGTGTGATGCATGGGAGGCATTTCACATTCAAATCTATATTGTCTCACTCGGCTGTTACGATAGTCGCGCCGTCTGTTACGGGCACTTTTGTGTCCAAAGAGAAACCGTATGTCGTTCAAGGACCATGGCTGCAGGTACTTCTCTCGGAAGAATTGTCCGAGAAAATGGCCGAAGAGTTTCAAGTTCTGAACGCGCCAGATAAGGTAACAATGTGTAAGATTGCTTTAAAACGATGATAGGAAGTCTCCAAGCAAACGAAAATGGATTAAAATTTTTTCTATCCGAATGCGTATTTTAAATAGCGCATACTTTTTTTGGATTTAATTGGATTCAATTGGATTCAATTAGATTCAGTTGGATTCAATTGGATTGAAAAACTGCATCCTATTCATTTTGTATTTCCTATTCAAAATTTTGAATTGAACAATTATGTTTATGTGCACAGAAAAAGCTAATATTATTTTTAAATTGAAAGACATAGAGACATGCTCCATGCAATTCCTAAATGAATAAAAATGCGTTCAGAATTGAAAAGCATTCATTTTAACATTCGGGAAAAAATTTCTGAAAATTTGAATCAATTTCAATTCATTTCAATCCATTCTCGTTTGCTGGACTTGTTTAATTATTTTGGAACAAATCGATATTGAGTATTGCTGAATGTTTTAATATATCTTATTATAGATCCAATTGCCAAAGACATTTTCTTGGCCGGAACATAATTTAGTCATCACCATCATCAATGATTAAAACTGTCCAATGATGCAATCCATGAAGATTACTCTTCACTCTGATTAAATATATTTAAGTTAAAGATAGGACAATGAAAGTATTATCGAGCCTCATTGTAGGTCGAATCTTTTTATTTATAACTACGACGTTTCCCATGACTCTCTAGCGTAAGATTTTATAATTTATAAATGTTATCCTACGCATTTAAATGTTCATCAATGTGCGAAAGCAGAGATTTGCGCATGTTTCCAGATGTGTTTTTTTTTTACTAAAAAAAAAAGCGATGTATTTTTCTATATATATATAAACGTTCCAACGTCTCTCTTTTACAAATTGATGCATACTTATATACATGAAAAATTTCTACAATGCTTGTTAGATTGTTTAACTTGACATATTGTTATATCAATGCAAAAATGATATGTAAAAAAGTGTTACAAGTTTTTTATATATACTTCACTATGTACATAATACGACGTAAATTGTATATGCTATTTTACGACGAAATTTGAGATGCGCCTTACATTGTTACATATAATAAACGTTTATGTAAATATATATCTTATAGAGATATTCGTATTTCACAAAGAAAAATCTTACGTAATTATATCAATTTTTCTTTTATGTTGATCGATATCGCCTGTTATTTCGTTTCTTTGGCCTCCTGCCCGTCTTTCTCTCGCGAAGACACGCATCCTGGCTGTGACTCCTTACCATCGAATTGTTATTATTGCCGCTTTGCGTCACGTGTTGCCCAAACATATTGAACAGCTTCGTGTGGGAATTCTGAAGTATCGATATGACATTGAAATCAATCACACGTATCAAAGCATTGAATGCGCACGGTCGTTTTTTACGAAAATAAGAAATCGCAGTACATATCATCAAGTTTGCAATCTTCAAATCACAGCAATAAGTCTATTTTTTCTGCATTCCGATGATTCTTATGATAAAATAATCTCGCCGTTGGGTAAGTTTTGTATTTATATGTAAAATATAAACAAAGAGCCGTTAAAAACGTCCGCGTTAAATGAATGTTTAACGCGACGTTCTGTCGGATCAAAAACCAGATAATGCACCATGCGACCACGCGCGGATCTCTAAATCTTGATTGATATCAGTCGCAAGAGTAGTCTACAAAGTAGTTTACCTGGTTTTTGCACCGTAGTTTTCCCATGTCACACCGACGGCAGCGGTATTCCTTGCGAGACACGCGCACGAACGATTTAAAGCACTTCACCTTGTTTGACAATTCTAAAAAGCAGGGTACCACATTTGCAAGCGATCGCACAATATAATGATGGTAATAGGGAACAGTATCGGCCAAAATGAGACTTATTTTTAAGATATATTTTATCTTATAAAAAATTTTGATTGTTGCATAAACAGTAATTTAAATTAGAAAAGATTTTTCCTTTTTTTATTTTTTAAGTGCGGGAAGTCCCGTTTTGGCTTCGATTGGGAAATAAAATGGAATTACATTCTTTGAAACTTGGAGCGTTAAAAATTCAGGTATCTCAGATATAAGACATAAAAATAACAATTTTTTTATGTACTTTCTGTAGAGCTCAAAACTGATAAGTGCGATTGTTTACTAATTTGCGAGCGACTCTTAACCCTTCGGATTATCGGGTGCGAATCGTTGATTCGCCATTGTTGACAATAATAATTATCGCGAGATACTTGGTATGTACCCTCTTAAGAAGATTCATGAACATCTTAACGGCCCCGGTACATAAGACAATGACAATGCAGGCAGAAGCAAAGTCCTCGACGTCATCGCAGCTGATGTTGCTAATGACATTAACGATTCCTCGAAAAACATTGGCAAAGGTCTGCATCGCGTCGATGCACAAATCTCGAATAAAGCAGATCACCTAAAAATCCAATTATTTAATATTCTTACAGGTTCTCCTCAAATAGGATGTGTATATGAATATATATATCTTCTTATTGCATACTTCCGATTACTTGAAATAAATTAGAAAATGCGACTCTAATTCCAGACTCTAATTCCATTTTAAAAAGGTATTTTTATCTATTTAACCTTTGTTTTGAATTGATGGATATACAATCGTATTCACAATATATTTAAAATGTAATTATAAGTATAAGCGCATTATTGTCACCTGAAATATTAATTTCATCATCACGAGTATTAGTTCAACTAGCCTCGCTAAGCAATCAAATATGATGATCAGGATGAGTTCGATGGTCTCCCAGATCCAACAAGCGACTTGCCATAAAAGATTTACAAATTGATCGGAGATACTGGATATTTGGTTTTTCATGATCAGTCATTACTGTTAAGATTTATACTTTGCCATAAAAATTTCACGAATTAAAACTGAAGCAATCGTGTCAATCGTCCAAAATAATAGAGAAAGACAGAGAGAGTTAGAGGAGTAGGTGGTTAATTTGAATAAAACAAAAAGCAATGGAGCTTATTGCGCTGTCTGAAATTGTCTGCATATTTCTTACGAGAAAAAGGACAAAGATCGGGAGATATGTTATTATATTTAAGATTATCTTAAGTAAGTACATTCTTAAGATAAGCCAATCACATTAATTAATATTTTTCAATATTAAGACAATCTTAAAATAAGAACAGATTATGAATAAGAGGATTCATTTAACAATTTCAAAATCTGTTTTATTGATATAAAGCAATATGAAGCTGTAATTACAATCAATGTATCGCACATATATATATATATATATATATAAAGTGATAGCTAGAATAAATGGCGCGTGGATTGCTGCTTGAAAATAATGAGACTATAGCTTATTAATCAAAATCTGGCAGTATATTCACTATGTGGTCTGCTTAATCATATTATAAGATTTAATGAGAAAGATCATCGTTAATAACCATTACAACGCACTCGCTGTTGTAATTTCTCAATGTCGTTCGTCGATTTCTTCTAATCCTGAATTCAGTGTTAATACTGAAAATCTATAATACTCATAACGTGTGCTATAGATTTTCAGTATTAACAATGAATTTTGTAACTCAAATCGGTCAGTTCTCGAAAAAACGTCTGATTGCACTCGCGTCGCGGAGTGTAAATGGATCACGCGAGTCCCGCGAGAATCGGCAACACAAGGACGATCAGCGGCGCGAGATTCCTCGACGACGCGTTGCACGCGTCCGCATCGCTGCAAGATTGCACACATCCGCGCACGTACCTACGAGGTATTCGTGAATGTTTAAAAATGATAAATTTCGACTTCCGATATTTAGCTTGTCTTACTTGTCGTCGAAATAGAAACCACCGCAGTGGGACATTCTGATAATCTCGGAGTCCGTTGTCAAGGTTCCGCTGTCTAATGCGCAACCCCTCACCATCAAGGTCACACCGGATTCATCTAAGCCGTCAAGTCAATTAAGATACAATTTAATATACATCAACACGAAATTCTCACAAAAATTTAATACTGAATGATAATAATTAATTATTTATTTTAAATATTAAAAGCAGTTTAATAAAAAAGAAATAATTTCTAGTATTAAATAATAATAAAAATAATTAATTTAGTACAAAATAAGTAATTTCCAGTAATTTATTAAATTGGCCAAGTCAATGAATTGTCAATTTAAGATGCAATGTTTAATGTACTTATCAATGTGAAATTCTCATTTCTTACACAGATTTAATACTAGAAGATATAAGTGATTAATTGCTAATTTTGGATTTAAATTGGATTTCTGTAAGAAACGGTCGATTTTAACATAATAAAGATATAAAAAAAAAATGAATAAAAATAGTATATTATGTTACTTGGGTAACTTGGGTTTATTACCATATACGCCGGCAATCTTGAGACAAGCGGTCGCTGGGAAGAGGCCATCCCGGCCTTTCCTACCTCCTAAGCAGGGCGACTCCAAGAAAGCGCGGCTCCCATTGTTGTGAAATGGGTCATCGCAGGGTTTGTTGTCGCCATCGATCGAGACACACTTGAAACAGTCGATGGCCCACCCTGCAGAACAGGCAAGTTGCACTCGTAAAACGAAACGAAAAAGAGTGTGGTAAATAAAACTTGGCAACCCGACATCTCTTGTATTTGGAGAAATATCTCTCCAATGTTTTGTTCTAGATATAAAATTCTTGTCAATGATAAGAAGCAAGTGATAAGGATTTTTACATCATCAGGAAATTAAGAATGCAATGATATTATATACAATATATAAAATAATATTATATACAATAAATAATACTAAATAATACTATGGCAATCTAACATCTCTGTTTGGGACATATCTCGTTTACTCGAACGTTTTATTCTAGATACAAAATTTCATTTGTCAATGCTGTTATAAAATGTTATAAAATTCTTGAATGTGTTTATACATTTGGATCCAATGAGGAATTAAGGGCAAGACCAATTATATTAGAGAATTTTACAACAGTTGAAAAGCTGCTTTTTCTGCTGAACGCCATTGATAGAAACGAATGTTAACGGGATGCTGAAGTGATCAAATTATCGACACTATAATCGTATAAAAATCTCCGAATTAACTGAGCAAAATAAAAAATTCTTTTACGGGATTAAAATAGATGCAATATTAAGAAAAATGGTGCAGTGATGCAGTGGATTTTATATTAAAAAAGTATCGAAAAAAAGTTAAGTAAGTTTTTAACTTTTTTTTTATTTTAATATAAAGTCCTGCATCACCTCCTAATTTTGCGTCTATTTTAATTCTGTAAAAGGATTTTTGATTCTGTTCAGTCAATTTGGAAATTTTTATACATAACATCGATAATTTGATCACTTCGACATCCCTTTAAGAATTTTTATATCATCAGGAAATGAAGAAATGATAAATAAAACTTGGCAATCTGACATCTCTCGTTTGGATGTTTTGTTTTAGAATCAAAATTTCACTTGCCATTGATAAGGAGCGAGTATTAAAGAATTTTTGTCGTCAGAGAATTTTTATGTCGAGGAGAGATCTGTGATTTACAAGATGGTCTCGAAGCTCGAGCGGCACCAAAGCAAGCTATTTTTATATATAAAACAGCACAAACTATACACATCGCGCGTTAACAACTTGTCCTCGAAAGCAATGTGTGCAATCCGATTATCGATCTTGTTCACGCGAGATTCGCAGATAGTCGTATCATTCTTTAGATCTCGTTATTAAGAAAGATTGCGATTGCTTATTTTCGGAAGATCGCAACTACTTCGGTATCTAATCGTCTACCGACCTCTTTGGAAGAAGGCGATAACGGTGAGCACAAGACAAACGATCCGGGGATTCCCTACGTTCATGCTTCGGCGACCCGGAGGCGTTGGTTCCCGATGGAGTCGCACTCTCGTTGACGTCAGCTTCTACATCCCGGATTATGATGATATCGAGCGGATTTCACGCCGGAGACCATCTCAGTCGCGAACCTGACGTTCTCCAATCGTTCCCAACCGATTGTCCAACGTCGTCGCGGTCGTCGTCGCAGTGTAGAATGATTCACAGGGCATCGAGTGACTGGCCGGACGGCTCTCTCGATCGCACTCCGTTGACGTTATTAACGTATACAATGTTTTGACGGCTGGTTGCCAAGGCAATTCACTGACTCGTCGTCGTACAGACCTCGATCTCGCCCTCGCCGAAGATTTGAGAGTGATCGATGGACTTTGGTCGAACGTCGTCGTCATCGCCGACCGACGGCAGTAGGTCCTCATCTGTCGTCGATCGCGAAATCGGGCTCGACTTGGTCTTTACACGCCATTCTGTGAACGCTCCTCGCATGATCCCACCCTGGGACACGTACATATGTGCGACACGCGAATAGTGGGTGCAGTTAGAATTTACGATAGTGAAAAAAAATACTAACGAAAGTATATAAATTCATGATTTTTTGTTCATTTATTTAGTTTTGTTCTTATTCAAATGATTTGTCTGCAGTGCGCTAAATATATTGTGACTTGATATCTTCAAGATGCTAGAAGAATCTAAGCCCTCATATGTTTCCATTTCTTTCGGTAAGACTAAGAGCTAAGATCAATCGAAAAGTGGAATATATGAAACAAATGTGCAGGAGATTTCATAGAATTTGAACATAAAATTAATGATGATTAATGATTTAAAAGAATGACGAATTCAAGGATAACTGAACAGATATGTCATTTGAAATAATTGAAAGATCATTCCTTAAAAGATGAGACTCAATCTATTACAGTCTTTAAAAAATTAAATTAAATATTTATATAAAGATTGTGTGCGGAAAGTCAATTAAATATCTATATATTAGATCATAAATATACATTTAGATAAATAATTTTTTTAAGTCTTGTCTGAAGACGTGATAATATATAAGCTAAGATAATTTCTGAATTTTTAATCTAATTAATTTTGGATTCTCTCTCACGATCTAATGAATTTTTCAAAAACTTAACTTACTAATCGCAAGAAAATATTTTCGAGAACTTTACATTAAATAATGTAGCGTGTTTAACAGTATTTAACTTGATTGAAAATATTGGAAGGAAATTAGAAGTATTGACGAAAAAATAAATTCAAAGCAGATTGAAATAATTTAATCAATAATTATATACTTATATTCTTATCAAATTATAATGCTAAGATTATTACTATGTTAATATCGATCATAGATGCTTGATGCATATTTTATTTAAAAAAGTTAGAAAAATAATATATTAATTATAAGTTAATACAATAACATAATTAATTAATTTCGAATCTGTATGTACTCAGCAAACACAAAATAGATATTTATATAACATATATATAACTCATATAACTGTTATACAACATTATATATAATTGTTCTATTCTGTATTTGTATTGTTATATTCAAGAATTAGAAAGAGATGAAGAATAAGTTGAATTAATTAAGAGTTAACCGCGAGTTGTGGAACTGGGTGTAAGTCGAATTTCATTTTTATTTTCATCAATACAAAACAATATCTATTATTCTTTAAATACTGAGTTTAAAATCTTTTCTGTTTTATAAAGCTGCTCGTTTCGTTGTTTTTTCGTGAGTCATTCGGATAGTTGGATAATGAGATAGTGAGTTATATCGGACAATTGTGAACAGTCAGCGAGACTTCTGATGACTGTGTTTTGTTAGAAATAAATATGAGGAAGATAAAGTAGGACAAAGAGAATACGATATTATTATAGTTATTAAGGTATTAATTTCATTCATGCTGACGTTTGACGCTTATTTTTAGCGTTAAAATAAATCACGTTATTAAAATTACAATATAAGAACTCTTACAATGTAAGAATAAACTCTTACCATGATTCTTCTATAGAATATTCTTATATCGTGATAAAAATTGATTATCAAGAATCAAGAATTGAATATCAAGAATCAATTTTGATGAAGCGACCTGTTTTGACGCCAAAAATAAGCCAAAAGATTATATCTTTATAAAATAAGAAAATGACAATAAGAGAGACGAATGAGCGGCTTTCTATTTTTGAAAAGTACTTATATTAGGAAATTGATTAAAAGCTATGAAAGCGGAACAAAAGATAGTTAAAATCATATGTATCGATAAGGCAACCTATCAGAAAACATAGTTTAAAAAAATATTTCTGTCTCATATCAACAATTCTATCTAATTTATAAGAACAAGATAATGACATTTAAAAATGTAAAAATCTTGTCTTATTTTCATTTTTAGAAAAATACAGTTAAACGAGCGATTATAAAGAGTGATTAAAAGAATATAAGAATAATGTTTCATATCATATATATTACACTTAGTAGGATTTTTCTAAGAAAATTAAATCTTGAAGAAATATGTTTTATATCACCTGATCTTCTCCTACATTGTAAGTATAAATTTAAATCAATGATATATAATAGTACAGCATTTAATAGTATGCTGTGAAATTATATATATTGGTATTATAAAAATTTCAATTATGTATTTGACGTTTAATACAATTAAAAGTTGTTTACGTTGCAATTTCATAAACATAAAGATTAAAGGGAACAGAAGGATAAAAATCAATAAAACTGCTAGCAAAACCCAGAGACTGAAGTATGAGTCTCAAGTCAGGATGCGCGAGGAGGATGTCCTCAGCGCCGCGGAAAAACGCCGCTAGTAGAATCCAACAGAACGAACACCTGCATCACATCGCGAGAGAATCAATTTCGGCGCTGCGGCACCGCACGCGCGCCGCCGCCGCGTCGCCGCGCCGTTGCTATCCGCGTGCGGCGCGACGCGTTCAAAGCGGCGCGCTAATTGGCGCGCGTGCGCGCCACCGTCGTCGGGCCAATCACCTCGCGCGGCGTCCACGACCGCCGGCGGCGCAACGGTGCGAGACGCGAGTGCGGTCGTCCGCCTCGTTCACCTCGTTGCCCCGCCGTCGCGTAGCGACACCGCGGATGCCAGCGGATGCACCATGTATCGTGATTGATAGCGATCCACCACGATCCACCGCCTCGCTGCCGCTCGTCGTTGTCGCGATGTGTTCGTTCCACGCGCGCCCATGCGATCGCTTTTTCACGTGAACCCACGTCCGCCCCCGAGCACCGCTGTCCTACGACCCGACACAATTGTCTGCCGCTGTCGCAGCCACCGCCGCCGCTGCCGCCGCCGCCGCTGCCGGGCTGACAACGACGACGATGGGCCAATCGTCAAGCAACACTGGGCACAGCGGTGAGTCTTGAGTCCTCGAATCATAACACTTTCTCTCTCGCAATATGATCGCGTACTGCTCGCCGGCCAAACGCCTCTTCGTGCACACGCGCGCCCGCTTGTCATGTGTCAATCGCGAGAGCGATCAAGAGCGATCAACCACCGATGATCTGCAACCGATGTTGCGATGATGATGGAATACCTGGGTACTCTTCATCGAGTGGAATTTTTCTTAAGAAGGTTACGTTCAGATCTATTAGAACATACGTAGTGTTGGTCTGGAGAACAGTGTTCTCTTAGGGTTCTTTTCCATCCGCCAGCGTGAAATAAATCCCTGATTTTTTTCTCAGGAATTGGAACAAGTTTCAATTTGATATTATGACGTTATAGAGATAACAATAACTCGAATGTATAGATCATCAGTAGGAATCGCGAATAAAGTTATATATTGCCTCGCTGCGTTTTTAAAATTTTTTTCAATGACAAACGCTCGTCATGCGTCGTGTTGTCTTTTCATGGCTGCACGTGACGAATTTAAATCCTTGAAGAATGTCATTATCAGTTGACAGTATCACTAATTGCCCGATTGCAAAACACTCGAAGACACGCTGCATCTATTAAAATTAGAAAATATTTAAACACGAATTTAATTTATTAAATCGCAGCAAAATAAAAAATTTATTTAGAAATAATTTTTTTAAATCCAAAAAAATGTTTTTTTTGGAACGATGAAAATGATAATTTAAGAGTAAATTAATGGCACTTAAAAAGATAACTGAATTTTTAATGAAAAATGTAAACGAATACTTGATAGCGTGATAACATATCTATGGTCTTGAATGAATTTTTTTCCAATTAATTATTTTTACTTTTACTTTTTTTAAACGTTTAGCTTATTGACGCAAAATGTCAGATTTCTTGGAATATATGATTAAAAAAAATATATGTATATATATATATATATATATATATATATATATATATATATACTTAGTTATTATTTATTATTACTTATGTTAGTAGTAGTTTACTTTTAACGTTAGGTTTCTCAAGTAAAAGTTTAGATATCATCCGCCATTTTTAAATTAATTAACTGCTGCGCTTTTAAAAAAACAAACAAGTTAATATCTATGCGATTTATTAATTAAATAAATTTACTAATAACTCAATAATTTATATGTATAAATATTATTACTCTTAAAATAATAATTCTGTAAAATAACAGTAAAATTTAAATTTTTCGTAGTTGAGTCTAAAATATGAAACTGAAATATATGGCGAATCAATCAAAAATTGTCAGACCCGATTTTTCTTTTTCTGGTTAACTTTCAGTTAGACTTAAACTGATAATGTAAAAATTGTATTTTTCTAGCTATAGTTAATCAACCTGATGGTTTTGTAGTAATTTTTAAAGTTACCACTACAAACTATTAGTTTAATGATCCCAGCAATTTATCGTCATTTTGATATCTTGAATGACATCAAAATGATGACAAGTAATGTTAGCTTGCTTATTGGATAATTATTGTTAGAAAAACACAATTTTTACATTATTATCAAGTTAAACATGATTAAGCCTAAAAACCACAAGTTAACTAGATGATGAAAAAGACTTAAATGGTATCCGAACTTTTACTTGAGAATCTCTAACGGACGCTGTCTAGAGGCGACATCTGTTCCGAGATGCATCTTGCTCCGTTGGTAATAAGAACATTATCTCTCCTCTCTCATTTTTTTTTAATTTAGAACTATAATTCATTAGATAGAATAAAGTTAATATTTTTACCATTAAAGTTTTATTTGCAAATATTTTTAGTTGAAATAAAATGTCGCACTTACTTTTTGCATATCTAATTATTAATCAACTTAAAATGATTAACGATTCTCGTTAATGTTAGAAAATTGTAAAACGCTTATTGTACAAACAAACGATTTTTCTTTTAATTTATATATTATTATAGCTCTCTCCTAGAATAATACATTCTAATTTACTCAAGTTTTGTACGTTTCATCACCATACAGGCAATTCGATATATATAATAATCCACCTCCGGATCATTTATCATAAGACAACATCATATATACGCGCAATAAACGTTGCGTTACGTTGCATTTTGGCGATTATTATGCGATATTTTGCCAGCTGCATCTTTTCTGGTCTGAGCACACCTTTCGATTCCGTCTCGTGAGGCCGGGTTTCGAAGGCTTGCAAGATGCTCCCGCACCCCCGTCGCGTAGCCACCTATCCCGCAGGATCATCGGCGTACCCTGGTCGCCTGGCATGGGCTGCAGATGGTATTGTCATATGGCAGACACAGGGGCCGGCCTCCGGAGGCCTGCCAGTAAAACCGCGATTGCACATCCGCACAAATCCATGACAGACTCGGCGCGGGTTTCTCTTCCATCGAATTATCTAATCGACGTCACGCGAGCGGTCAGCCGAGCAATGTCCTTTTTTTACGCTAATAAACTCCAATATCTCTCCGACCGAAGTCCTCTACATTTTGGAAGCGACTATGTGAGTGGATGACATTCATTAAACATTCATTAAACTGTCGCGTGACTCAGATTAGGGGAGACGGCGGAAAATTGAAATGATCGGAAATTTGAAATCCATAACGGAAGAGAAGATATGAATTAAGATAAGAAAGACTAATAAATTATTATTTATACTCTCTAAATCTGAATCAGTGGATTATCACTGTCACATCAATCTAACTGTGTATCACTGGGAATTAATGAATTCACAATGACATTTAAACTACAAAAATCAATGATAGGTGGAATCCTTAACTTAGCTAATCTTGCTTTAGTATACTATAAATTCAATATATTGGAACTGACGTGCAAATATCAATATTTTAATTATATAATCCTTAAATTCCCTTTCTTTTTCGGTTGAATTTCACTGATTTAGATTTAGTAAAATATTACACCTTGCTTTACGTTATTGGAGGAAAAAACTATTGATAAATTAAGTATTGGATTTATATTTTTAATACATAATGATAATAAGAGTTTAACGAAATGGAGTCGTCATTAAACTCTTATGAAAGGAAAACGTGGAAAAATTCGCGCGTTCGGGATTCGTAGACGACACTTCCGGGGAAGGGGATTAATGAGGAAGAAGGATCGTAGACGGTGATGGCCGGGGTTCAGGGCAGCGACCCAGTTCTCATATGTATTTATACCAAGTAGACGCTACGCTGGCTGTGTGTAGCCATTTTGGAGACCCAAAGAGAGAAAGAGAGATTACACGGCGACGGGGAAAACCGAAAGATAAAAGGAGAAAGAAAGAAAGAGGAAAGGCTTCTTCGTGCGTCATGGGACACGAGTCTAATGACTCTGGAAATCCAATTCCGGTTGCGTCGCAACCTCGGGATCCCGTCGCGGTTGCACTTTGAGAGATAATTTCGTTATCGTGGAGATGCATCGGCGATGTCTGCGAGGCATGTGACTGTAAAATCGGAATGGCAGAGTTTCGAGATTATCTCAAAATTGCCTCGCGTTTTACTCGGTTATTGTTAAAAAAACGGAATTATCAAAGAACAGATTCACACGCGATTGCAAATCATACTTCAGCAATGGCTGTCAAGAAAATAGAATAAGAGACACCCATAAATTTCAATCAGAAGATTCTTACACGTGGCTGCCGCGCAGCTGATCAGTTTAGGCGACGTCACACACTGATTTGCTGTAAAGACAGGTCGCCTTTGTGCGAGAAAAGATGTGGCAGAAAATTCTAGAAATTTTTGTCAGTGGTGCAACCACATCCCTCGAAAGAAAGATCGTATTGTGTTCGATGGCGCAGTTGCGTGTGTTGATCAACCTGAACTACTAAAGGTAGCTGGTATTGTATGATATTGATAACTCAGTCAGGTAGTTGCACGTGCAAGTTGCTGGAAAACTATTATGGTAGTTTAAACTTTTCTATCGAGGAGAAAAGATTGTGGCAAAAAGGAAAGAAATCTTTTGAGTTTCCTTCTTGCTTCAAAGATTCTTTTGGATTTAAGTCGAATAAGATTTTTTTAAAAAGAAAGTGTTCAAACGGCACGATCGGTCTGAAGAATAAAAAGACTAATTATGGAGATGTTGATATGGGAATTTATTTGTACACGATTGATAGGTCGTACAAACACGGCAGCGTCGAGACGGCGAAATAGAGGTAAAACTGACAGTTACGCGACGTTGATAGCACACAGGCGTAAGCAAACCTTATTTTTGGGTTTCGCGAAAGTGAATCTCCTCGCGTTTCGTTGCTGCACATGCTGCATTGAATCGGAGTAGCGTCCACTTTCGTACGATGATCTGTCAATAAACTTCGGATGTTCGTTGGAATATCAGGAAATATGGGTCATTACGGATGTTATTTTTATCTCCACTGTTTTATACCGGATTCTTAATAGAACGGTGCTTCGCATATCGTTTACTCTCGTTTACTCTTTTTGATCTAGTCTTATAGTTCAGTGATAAATGTAAAAGTTCTCTAAGTGTTCTAAATTAAAATAAAATTTATTCTAAAAATAAGTTAGAATAAATTTGATTCATCAAGTCATCAAGTACACTGAAAAAAATTATAATATTTTAAAAGTACTAAATTTTAAAATATTTATTAAATGTGAATGTATATTTATTTAATAAAAAAATTATTAATTTGATTTAACTATTTTTTATTATTTTTTAATAGAATATTCCATTGGCGGAGAAGAGAAGACATTTTCTCTTCCATTTCTTTTTCTTCTTAATCTTTTTCGAATTTCTGACTTGTTCAAACAGTACGACGATTTACAATTAGTTTGTTCAATTAAACTTTCAGTAATTACTCCACTATAGGATCACTTCAGTATAGGATACAATACAAAACAAATTCGCCCGACTCATGCCGATTAGCATAATAACAAAACTGCTAGGGTGCATTAACATTAACCAGAATTTTGGTAATGTTATATATGTAAAGTAAATATCTAAAGTAAAGTAAATATATAACTAGAAATTTGATTCAACTGAAAAATATTAAATTAATCCTTATAGTATAAGCTACCAAACATTCTAGTTGTAAAATCTCATGTTCTGTTGTAATAACTAGAAATTCTGCTAGATTTAACTTTAAAATTTATTTAATCGTACATACGTTTTGTTGATAATCAAACTATTTTTCTCAGTATAGAAACTAGCGAGGAGAGGGAATCCTCGATCGCGGAAATAAACAGTATATATAATATATATATTTTGGCGACATGTGCATCTTGTCTTGAATGTGTAATGGAGAATACATTGGTTGTGCTTTAAAGACGATAGCTATTTCTGACACCACACACAGATTACTTCATCCGCCTCTTCATTCTTTTATCTTAAGCTTCTTGTTTTCAGATAATGATGACATAAAAGAATCGTTCGTACATCGATAACACCTCGAGAATCTTGTAGAAGTAATCATGATATAGAATTGATATAGAATTGATCATTATTTTCATCATAAAATAGTATCTAAAGATTCTAAAGATATTTAACAATTCATAAATAATCACAATTTTTTAAATTAAAATTAGACAATCTTTTTTTGACAAAAATTTCGACGAATTCTGTTCTATTGTTCAACAAAAAATAGGAAACACGTTCAAAATTGTGCAATATTCAGAATCGTGACTCGGTGAAAAATCATCGCAGACAAAAAAATCATTAGAAAGCTTGAAATCTCTATTTTCGAAATCCGTAATTGATATTTCAATCTGACTAATTTTTTATGGAGCTATATGGACACAAATGAATATTGGAGTTTGCTATTTTAATATAGAAAATTAACTGTTTACATGTTATGACTGTAGATTTGCTGAATCAGTGAAATTTTTAATTGTGTTTTTTTTCGTGCGTTAAATCTGAAAATTTTGTCCAAATTTTATAAAGATCTATGGCGTGAAGTAAAAATTACACAAAATGCGGTTTACAGCAGTCGAAGAATGAATCTTTACCTTCGAATTGCTTTTTTATTGAGCATTGTACGATTTTTTTTCATCGAGTTATTGAACGTTCAAAAATGATCACTTTTGCTTCAATGTAGAACAAAACGAAAATATCATAAAAAAACAATTCAGAGATAAGGATTCATTCTTTAGACCTTGTAAAATTTGTACAAAATGTTCAGATTTGACGGATATTCATTTGAATTATAGCTTCATAAAGGATCAGTCAAATTGAAATATTAATTACGGATTTTAAAAAAGTAGAGATTTCAAGTTTTCAAATGCTTTTATGATATTTTTGTCTGCGATTTTTCACCGAGTTACGGTGTTCTGAATATTGCACAATTTTGAGCGTGTTCGAATGTGTTCCCTATTTCTTGTTTGAGTAGTATTTATAATATTTTATATTATACTCAGCATTCTAATTTTCTATGTATCTGTGAAATTAAACTTTAAAATTCTGTTAAAAAATAAGCACTGAAATAAATTGAAGACTGATGTTGCGACCCTTGAAGCTTAAATTCGTAAAAGATCTTCCTCTCTTTCCATCATTCTTGTACCCAACTCCTGGAAGATCATCCGTTACTCGACGTTTTTCCTATAGGAAATCCCGACTTCAAATTCATGGGGGAATTTCTTGTTAAAATTACATGTTCATGATTTGTGAGATATTTCGTATTCTCGGCCCGAGTGGCAACACGGCCGACACAGTCGATTCAGTGACGGTAGCCGGTAGTCGGCCACCGTCTATTCCCAGTGCGTTGCAACACATAGCGATCCCGCCACGTTGTTATTCTTAACTCGACGGCGGGGCAAGAAGTGGGGTGAAAAAAAGGGCAAAAGAGCGTGTCTATGACGTCAATTGGAAAAGGTTCCTATCGTGCCACGGGGCGCGAATCGCGCGATACTCGCTCTCCCATCCGTCCCTCGTCCTCGTCCGTCGTCGATGCCGAAGCCAAAGAGCAAAAGGCTTTTTCTTCCGCGCTTGTCCCCTTTCGCTCGCCCCCGTTGACAACGCCTGTGCGACTCAGCATTGTCCGCTGCCGGCCGTTAGAATCGGCGAAAATGCATCCGCGGAATTCACGCGCGAAGCAATTGGCCGCACGTCAAGCCCACCGGCTATTTGCAACCCTCGTGGATTAATTTTAAGAGGGAATGACAATTTGGGAACTATCCGTCCGCCGCCACTGTCGCCGCTCTTCTCATTTTCTCTCGCTTTTAACGACGCCGACCGTTGTGGATATCCAACCGCGATTTAACTCTTGAATTCTTCTCAGAAAGTTAAACGAAACTTCTCGTTTTAAGACGTGATAAAATGACGTCTTTCAAATAAGACGTCGTTGTTGCAAAATGTCGAACTCTATTTAAAAGAATTCATACTCCGACTCCTTCGTGAGATGAAAGTAACGAAGCAATTACTTTCGCTCTTTATTTAAATAGAGTGCTCGAGACGCGGATCGATATCACGCGAGGAAACGCCCGAACTGAAGCTTTTATCTTGCCTGCCTCGCAATTAATTATGTGGGCTTATTCGCTCTCGCTGCAGTTAAAACGCGTGCGCACGTTTCCACGTGTGTGGGTGAATGTCAAAGTCAATGTGCATGTCGAGATTGAAGGAAAAATAAAATGTCGATCGAGAGATCGGAGAGAGAGAAGAAAACTGAGAGCAAAAAATTTTATCCTTTGTTATAGCTTGAAACCCTCGAAATTACAGAAACCCTTGTACAAACTTGATGGGATCGTGGCAGAAAGCTTGGCTGAGGAAAAGAAACAAATGCTCACTCGAAAGTCGGGGTTCTTTTTCGCGTAAGCATGAATTTTTTTCAGCATTATATCATAACAACATATTTAAATTTTCTGCACAAGTTCACTTGAAAAAAGAAGTATTTAATTTTAAAATATAAATTTAAGACACGCATAGTGTTTTAAATCCTTGTTTAAATCCAAACAACATAGTGTTTTGTTTATTGAAAAAATTTAAATTAAAACATTTTTAAGTATTTAAAAAAAAACGGAGATTAAAACATTTTAATATCTTAAAATTAAACACTTGATTTTTTAATGTATTCAATTCATTTTGAATAATTCCGTAATAATTTTTTATTATAATTAACTAATAATTTATCTCGATGCGAATAAGCATTCTATTTAAATAAATGGCAAAAATGATTGCTTCGTTACTTTTATCTCATAATATACCGAGAAGTGGATAAATATATTCTATCTATCTCATGGTGGAGATGGAATATGAATCTTTTTATATGAATTGTGTACGAATTATATAATTATTTAATTAATCAATTTATATCACAAGAAGTGAGCTGCGCACAATATCAATTTTTTTCAATCTGTTGTATTAAATATTTTAAAAACAAAGCTAATATTGAACAAAAGATTATTATTATTAAATCAAATATATATGAAGATAATTTTTTTTTAGAGTTACCCTGATAATATGATAGTCGTGGGATAACATTATATTTCGAAGAATTTTATGTAAATCTCTTATTTATTAATAAAATTACAATAAAATATAAAATAAGTTTGATTAATTTTATTAAAGTGAATGGTAAAAATCTTTAAAATATTGTATGCACCGCAATTATTATATTTTCAGAATAAATTTTAAAAGAAAATTCCGTGTAATGTAAAATTTTCGTTAGAGAATTCGCATATTCATATCATAATTCGTGTCTCTCAAATATTACTGTTTAAAATTTACTTCGCATACGAATGCACATCGACCCCCACATGAATCTGGGCTCACGTTTTTTTGCGATTTTTTTTCGAAGAACATTGAAGGGGTGAAACATGCGTGCACAGATTCAAAACGTCATAATTCATTATTGTCGCGGGAACAAACAGTGGGAACAGCAGCAATTGTCCACGTAGCGCAAGCGAGTGCTAATGATCAGAATTAACCCCTTCGTTATTCAAGTACGCGTCCACCCTCCCTTTCGGAAATTTACGGTATGTTAGGTTCTGAGACACGTCCTGTCCAGTGCGACTCATTCGGACTCCCTTGTCGACTAAATCCTTTGTGACAAGTGACTTGATATTGCTGACGAATACAAAGTAGATTTATATTTTATGATTTTTTTCACTGAATTTCTGCAGAATTGAAATTAATTATTTGGAGTTTCTTATAAAATTATGGAAGTCTGCGGCGATGCGGATCGATGAATGAATTTCCGGAACACACTCGTGCGAGCAATAATCGACATGAACGGAACTAAATTTAGAATGCGACGTGGTCGTCTAAATTTAAGACGACTTAAAAAACTTCACACTGTCCCGTTATATCTTTCTGCTCGTTCTGCGTGTCGTAATTACCATTTGGCAACCTTTTTGACCATTTTTCTGACATATAATTTCTTCTATCGACAGTAAAAAACACAGAGAAAAATGATGTGGTTAAACAAAAAGGTCTAATCAGATATTTTGATGAGGCTTTATCATAATCAGAAATTCTGTTTGGCTTCACCAAATGCCATTTTGGTTAGATCTTTTTGTTGATTTAACGAGAACATTTTTTTTTAGTGATAGATTCTGTTATTTTTTTATAATTGTGATCTTTAAGAATCAGACGATGCGTGCATCGGGCGTTCTAACCTTCTGAATTATTTCCTGGCTCTCTAATTCCACTTGTATGACGAAAGCAAAAAGAACGCTAATAATTTATACGAGAAAAATACTTCATTTTATCATACGTATGAACATTGTTGTTCGACGTTAAATTAAGGGAGGAGGGTTAAATTATTCTAGTTTGTCGGGTCAAAAAAATCGATTTGTTTTTATTGCATTTTCGGAAAGTTGATGGTCTTGAAAATATATTACCAAAGCTGTTCATAGAAATAAAATAACTGAATTATTCATTGTTTATTAAAATGGTCCGCAGGTAGAGATTAGGCACCCTAGAGTTTTGGTCCGCCGTGCGGATCTCTGATTGTTATTACTCGAACAAAAGGACCATCTGCTTATTTCTATCTCTTTTTATATTTCTGTTAAATCAATTTTATGAATGAGAGGAAGGATTGCTGTACGGACTAGGAATAGTTGATTAGGCTGAGATAGCTGTAGGTTTTACAATTTATTCGTAAATCGTAGTTGAAACTTTCAACGCATTTTTCTCAAAACAGCATTTTTCAACCGCGTTGACATTTCGAGAATTAAGCGTCCAATCGACTTGAATTTTTACGTGTTAGTGTATGTTCTTTTATTACTACAGAATTTAATTTACGATTATTCCATTTTATTATATAAAAAAAAACGAAAACAAATTTATAGGTGAAAATCAATACCATTTTTCAAAACATTTCCATTTCAACAATTTTCAATTTTTTTCTTATATTCTAATTCCAGTAATAGTGTAACTCTTACAAAATTTAATAATTTCTTTGATTTTTTGGTTTCGGGCTACTAGAACTAATGGAATGACGCGTTAAAAAGAAATTTTTTTATCCGTCTTACGTATTTTTTTTTGTATGATACATGGAAAAAAATAATTTTTATTTTGTTCAATAATTTTTACAAATATCTATTTTGTACAAATAAAGTTTCAAAAAATTTCGTATTAATATATATGTATATATTATATATATTATATATATATTATTCATTTCTTTTATAAAAATTCCTATATAATATATAGGAATAATCATACAATTTTTAGCCTTACAAATAAGAATATCCCCTTAATTACCACCTGGCTAATTGTAAAGGACACATTGTGCGTTCTTTATCCTTTCTTTCTGCAAGTGTTGCAGAAAGCAAACTCGTGCTCCGAGTGACTCGAAGAGAAATGTTTTTTTTTTCCAACCACCTGTTTGTGGTGAGTCTGTCACATTGTGCGCACGCACATGTATATTTCTCGACTGTAAATTGAGTAACGAAGAGCGTCCGATGCTCGCCTCTTTTCTCAAAGAGACAGTTCTTTTCTTTCTTTGGTTGTCAACTTTGTAATTTAACTCATGACAAAAAACTAGAAAGGGATTTTTGGGAAACTGGGATTTCATAGGGAAATATCAAAATATATATAACATATACCGCAAGTCACGAGTTAATTTGGATCACTTTCCGAATTGAATATCGTCTTTCCTTTCTTTTCATATTCCCTTTTTTTCTTTTATAACGAGAGGCTAGCGATAAAAGATCGCAGAAATTGACGGCGGTAATAAGAATTTGCGTCATGCTTGTAATTACCAGTCGTGTATGAGCGCAGCCTCCCTTAAGACGTTGTGCGCCATTTTCCCCCCGCCATGGTGGCGATTCCGACACGCGCCTGCCGTACCGTTGTCGCGTGGCACGTCGTTCACCGAAAAGAAATACATACGGAACGGGCGAGAGTGACGGAGAAGAGGAATCACGTGACGGGGATGCGACGAGGACGAAGCGAGTACGGGAGCACGTTTGCGAAAGGCGGACCGAGTGAGGAGAGAAGAGGATAAGTCGCCACCTGCCACAACGAACAGGCAGATGTTGTCGAGTCCGGCTTGACCGACGTCCTCGAATCGCCTCCTGATCACGGGGAGATGCCGACCTGGTCAGGAAATAAACTTGCACGGCATAATAAACTTAAACGTGGCATGTACCCGCGTCGTCGCGGGCGAATCGTTGTAGGTTTTCTTTTTACTTGTACACGTTGCCCTCTGCAACAAAAGCTCGGTCGTGTGCAGTTGGTCCTTGGTTCCAATGACGCGAATGGCACAAACTTTCCTGACGGTTTCAAAGTAAATCAATGGAAGGACTTTAAGGTCTCGTCTGCAACGGGTTCTGCGAGTATCGCGAGTATCTCAGTAACTCAGTTGACGCTTCGAAACTGTAATAAGTTCGGGGAAACTTTGAGTAACTTTGGAGAAATCCTTTCTTACGTCGAGCGCTTTAGTCCGCGACATCAATTCGCGTCTTCTGTGAATGGAATTCGCGCGTAACGTAACTGAATAATTCTCCGGGAAGTTAAGTTGATCTCCGTGCAGACGAGAAACAAGATCAGAAGCTCCTCTTTCCGACTTCTATCCGCGAGAAGTTTGAGGATTACAGGAAGCGGGGCGAGAGGGATCGTTGGGATGTTGCTGCTGTTACCAAGGGAACGTATTAACGGCGACAGTGGTAGGAGGTACGACAGATGTTGAGAATTTCGACCTCGAGAGCTGGAGCCTCCGTCCGAATGAAGGAGAAGGGAGGGGGAGGGATGAGAGCGGCGGCTGCTGAGAGAAAGAGAGACATGATGTTGGCGAGAAGACAACGGAGCATGGTGGCGCGTGGCAGCATGGATATCATGGTGGGGATAAATATAGGGTGTAGGAGACACTTAAGACGACGGTGATGGTATAGGGAGAACGGAGATGCTGGGGAACGAGAAGGAGGGTGAGTTGATGGGCTCCAAAAGCTCGAAGGGCATTGAACCTTTTCTCTAGGCTTGCGATTATATCGTGGATCCTTTGAGGTGTTCGAAAATTACCTTTTTAAAGTGCCGTTTATTTCTTTCATATTTGTTCTTTTCATTCAAGATAGTGATTATTTAAAAATGGAGAAATTTGCTTGAAAAAAAAAATATTTGCCGAACAATGAATTGACTGATTAAACGGATCATCGTTTATTTCGTCATGTCGGTAGCGAGTTCTTCGGGAATGGAAGATACTGAGCGGAGATAAAAACCTGCTGCATCGAATTGAGGACGTATGGGTACCGATCGGTATTCTTCACCAGCTGACACCCCGCCCCGATGGCGCGTGCCGCCGACTCTTTTACGAGAAACGACTTTCGTCTCTTCATTAATGAGGCTACCACGTGTTCCTCGTGATCCATATAGGTAGATATCCCTAGAAAGAGAAATTTTTTTTGCATCCGCAGTTCGCGAGATCGATTGGAATCGATATCGTATGCATGGCACGATATGCATTATACGTAGTAGGCACAATATGATCCACATTCGAGATATGAGCATTATCAATTGACCGACGTCCCTGTTGGGGACGGACAATGCCTTAATTTGCCCCAAACTCCATCTAGTCTAATGATCGGACAATCGGACGAAACAACTTTAATTCGACGATTATTGAATTAGGCTTCATTTCAAATATTTATAACTTATTGGAATTTATATTTATAAATTATGTAACATGATAATTCTTCGTTATGTCTTTTATAAAAAAAATAATTAGATTTCGACGAAGAATAAACCTGCAAATTAGAGAAAAAAAAGGATTAATGGATTGCATTGACTAGAGAGATCTCGAAATTCTCCCCTTAAGGGAAGAGTTCCGAATTGGGAAGGGTGACAGCTTCTTCCGTGAACCAAATAGACGTTAAGGTCTGTTCCGGTTCCCCTTTTTCGCCGGTTGTGCATGATGAAGAAGGCGCACGGTGATATAAAGTGGGTGGATGATATGAATAGGATATGTTGTGAGCGATTCGGTTGAGTATTGTTGATCGAACAATGGCGTCTGGCTTGTACTCTGCCGAAGGTACCTCAGGAGGCAGCTGACATTCCCTGACTGCGACAGAGAAACGGTACCGCCTAGCAAGGGGCGAGTAATAAATTTTTATCGACGTGATATTAGAATAAATTCTAGGATGTACGGAAAACTTCAAACAAGTCTGAAAAGTAAAATTGGATCGTTAGGCGTGACACAACAAAAAAATTTCTGTATTCGTAAAAAAAGAAAAATTATTATTATATTTCTACGAAAAAAATAGATGACCGCGAGGTTTTAAAATTTTATGTAACTGCAGTGTAGTAGAATATGTACA
>NW_012130086.1:2993657-2999793 GCF_000143395.1 Atta cephalotes
ATATATATATATATATATATATATATATATATATATATACAGACATACTTTCAATAATATAAAAAATATATAATTGTTTTACAATGAGAAAATGAAAAAGAATAGATTGTGCGTTTTTGAATTATTTGAATTTTTGAAATATATGATTAATTTCACTATACAAAATGAAAAAGTTTCTGAAAACTGTTCTTTATAGCGTTTTAAATAATTAGCCTTTTGTAACATTGGAAGAAATTTTATTAATTTTATTACTTATTAAGTATTCGAAAGTTTAGAAAGTGCAGCTGTATTTCGTATTCAGATAATGAATTATTTTATATTCCACTTATGTACTCTAAGTGGCCATAAAATTGATGCCGTTGTTATGCTTTTCAATCAAGATGCTGCTTTATTAGCAAAACTATCTATTCTTTTATAAAATGGTTTGCATAATTAATTACGACAAAGAAAAATATTTTAATTCAACAATCTCTCGAATCTTGAAGTAATTTTTAGTAGTTTTTTACAAGTTTTACAAGTAGATTTATTTAAAGTTTCGTTATCGCGTTGCATTTCTATTTCACGACTTGCCATGTCGTAAAATCGCTTTTATTTTACCTTTTGCCAATTCGTCTTCGTCGTCTGGCACACAGCTGTGTCGCTTCTGCATGACCAGACCAGCATGCATTGCCGCGATGAAATGTGCAGAATCCATTGAAAGCACACGGCGAAATATCGGCGGACAATTTAAGCACCTGGAATCCTCTCGATATGCCCTTTGCCTTTGCAATAAAATTGACACCTGGTAAACATATTTAACATATGCTTAATCTCATTTTTTATTTTTGAATGTTCCCGATACATGGTTTTCTACACTGAAAGAAAAGATGCTGCAGCAATTAGATGGTAAAATATGGCATAGTATTTTTAATTGGCTGTGACAGCGAATTTTTGTCTATTCATAATGTCAATATAGGATTTCGAGAGGCTGATGCAATCAAAAATTGGCTGTTGCAATCAATTAAAAATGCTATGCCATATTTTAGCTATGCTATATTCAGCCAATTTTTCCTTTTAGTATACTATCTTTAATTACATTGTATGATATTTGTGACATTGTATGATATTTGTGACATTGATATTTGAATCACCTTTCTATCTCTTCTGCAATTATTATTTTTACATATAGAAATAAAACTTTTCATTCGTTCTTATCTATAATTAAAAAGTTTTAAATAATTAAAAAGTTTTAAATAAATATCTTATTATAATTTAGCATTGTCATGTTACCTTTTATTTGGATAAACGAACATGTATTGAGAAATTTTAATCAAGTTCTGAAATTTTTGCATATAATTTTGTGAAAATAATTATATTTAGTGTTAAATAGTTACAATACTGTATAAGTTTATTTTTGTTTATAATTGTTTATACAATCCGTTGCACATATCTTCTGGATGAATTTCATCAAAATAATGATATTGTAAAATATAATAACTTTCCGTAGAAATGTGTATTTTGCCAAATAATTTCTGGATACGTGAGAATGATGAAAATTTCTATTATTCTATTTATTGCCTGCGCAACAGGCAGAGTCCGGAGGGTTGGAAAGCGAGGAACATCTGGCGGAACATCAGGATGACTCCCCGTTTGATGAACTATATCGGAATCTATCCTAAGGGTGAGAGGAGGGGGACGAATATATTTGAATAAAACCAAAAGTGATACGCGCTATACAGCATCCCCATTTCAATTTGGTCAACTCTGCGCTATTATAACTGCTGGTTTCTGGTTTTCAATTCGCTTTTCATGGATACTGGTTAACGCTTTTGATTATGTAACGAGAATACGTTTTAAGAGTATTGAAAGAGAACGTGTAGGGTGTGAAAAGGCATCTGCACCAAAATTCATCCTGTCAATCCCAAAAATACATGCGAGTGTTTTCATTATAATACATTTACAGTTAAAAGACATATTACATTAGTTCTCTTATCGTTTTTTTTTATTTTAATCAAGACACATAATATTTAGCGTACAAATTAGAATAGCGTACAAATTAGATTTAATTACAAGTTTGTTTACGTCGTTTCGTTCCGTTAAGATTTAACATCCTCTCGCACTCGTCGCGATGACTGTCTCGTGCATACACAAGGAGGAAACATTCTTTCTTATATTCGGAGAAGATTCCGAGGAGAAGAACAGGCACTCGACGTGACTTATAACCGTATGCTTTGTGCGACCGGCGATCTTGAGGTAATGAACTTTGTTTAAACGATCACTTGGTAAACTCCGCACGGATGAAACGCGTAGCACGTGCCGGCTTCTCCCGCTTCTCCGCGTTTTTCCTCGGCGCGCTTTCTCCTCGCGGTGTACACGGCGTGACCGAGTGAGTGGACCAAGATCTGTAGAGAACGTCAGTTTAGCGTCCGTTTAATCTTGGGACACTGATAATCTTTGTGACAGAAGTTGAACGATTCCGTTTTTTAATTAAACAAAAAACGTAAAGGAATAAAACTATACAATATACGTTCTTTATTTGACTTTAAATTATATCTTAAAAGTTTTAAGATTTATATTTAATTAATTATATCTAAAGATTATATCTAATATATTATATCTAAGAGGTTTCAAAATACTATTATTTTTTGTACCGGGGACAACAATAATTTATAAAATTAGCCGACTGCAGATCGCACAGACTTATATTTTATTGTGAGATGATCGAGCATAAAGAAGCTTCGAGGCCGTTAATTTTCCCGACTACTACGTAGTGTAAATTTCGAATTTTTATCGATCGATCTATATGATGGAAACAGGTGCGAGGGCGAAAGTGATCAGACATGTTTCGAAAATGAAGTAATTATTCTTGGAAGTTTCGCCAGTTTGTAAGTCGGCGACAGTGTAAGAATGAAATGTCACTTTTTAAAAAAAGCGAAAATATTCTTGAGACTTTTTATTTATATTATGATATAAAAACAAAAGTTACAGGAGGATTGTAAAGTTCAATTCATTCTTAAAAGTTTGATATATACAATAACGCTAGGTGTCGAAACGACGCTGTTTCCAAGGTATATTTTAAATCATGTATTATAGCTTTTGTCTTAAGTATAAGTTTACGTAGCACGATCGCCTTTCTACTTGCATAAATTCCATTATTATACGACGTCCGTCTGCAGCTCGGCAGCCTGTAAACAGAACCTGCAACGCGATCGTCACCCGTATCAGGTGGGCGATAACCGGACAGCATAAACGTTCCCATTTCAACGTTAATCGTTTCTTACTCACCTGTCGGATTCGTCCGCGGGCTCGATTCCAATTAAAGTATGGACATTCGGTTGGACTTCGGCACGAATCTTTAAATTGAAAAAAAAAAAAGAAAAAAATCTATGTGTCAGTTTCGTTATATCTCGTGCTAAAATATTACCATGAATAATATTTCTTTTGATTATCTGGAATTAATAACGTAAAGTAAATAAATGCTTTTTTAAATAGAGAATACGATCTAAATGCTTGACAAACAGTTACGTTAAATAAAGGAACTAAAGGAGTATGTTTTCTTCTCAGAAGACGTCGGCACGCTGAGTAGGCATTTTTGCACACAATAAAACGGTTTGCATGTAAAAGAATAAGAAGGCGAATTCCGGTATTTTTGGTATCCTTTAACATGGGTGATGTCGCGTCGCTCAACGATTTGCGACGATCCTAATTGAGCGTGCAATTAATTTGCGAAGGTTTCCTTTTTTTCGCCAAGCACGATTATACATATGAAGGGAACTCGAGTGGAGAAATTCTGTCAATGGGATCGAAGCTGGTGCAAGGTGTATCGCGGTTCTTCTTGTCTTCTTTTTTCTCGTCGTCTCATACGTGCTCCTTGGTACCTGGTAAAATATACACACGCGTACACCAGTACGGAGGCCAAACACCATTGGACGACGGGCACGCGCACGCACCTGTCACGCATCTTTTTCGAACGGTCTTTGTCGAGCCGCCTCGGAAGGAATACAACAGTGGGAAGAAAGTACCGTCATGCAAAATAGCCAAGAGGGATTAAAGAATGGCGGAAACGCTGAACCAGTGCGAGTGTAAACTTATTTATAATTAAGGAAGTAGTAAACGTTTGACAAAATACGGCGTAGCTGAGAAAGTTGCGTTTTAATTAGAGAATTTATGAAGCTCGCGCATGATACGTGAACGAATAAAATTACAAGTAATACACACACATACATATGTAATATATCTATGAAGTATACATAATGTTAATTTATAATAACGACTGTAATAACGTTTTATTATATTCATAATCAGCAAGTTACGAGCGGAAATTAAGCTTGATTATGAAAAATATATCTGCTCATAAATAAAAATTATAACACGCGTTCAGCACTTCAGTTGAATGTCTAGAGTTAAATCTCTTTAAACAGTTACACTTTAAATGAATAGATATTAAAAGGGAGAGTCTCCAGAAACTCAGTTGGAGAAGCGGTCTCGTAGATATTACCTCGGGTGAAGTCTTTACCTGCTCCGATGATTTAAAGTCGAAGATGTTACGTTGCCCTGAAAAATATTACACCAGGTAAAAACTATCGTACAAAAGGATACGTTCCATATCGACGTATTTTATGAAATCTAATATCGAGAATTTATTTAAGTTCCGTATTGATATTCCACATAATTTGGCACGTTCGCATAATTTTAATACTTTCCAATTGCAGGTACTGATTTTCGAAGAGATTTAAATTTAATTATCCTGTTTAGATCATGAATGACGGAATACAGTACTGTTAATTTAAGTCGCTACTGTTCCTGTTCTCCCTATCAATCATTATTTTATACTGAAATAATAGTTAAATTTGAAACTATATAATGTCAAATTTAATATAAAATAATGATGTATTGAGTAGGAGTACTGGTGACTTAAATTAGGTTAAATTTTACACTGTAGACTTAACAGTGTATATCTTCGATAATTTATAATAATTATGTTAGTCGACAAAAAGAAAGCTTGATAACATACTGCGCATTTTCTCGAAGCCATTTCGCAATATAAAATTTTTTGTTATGTGTTGAAGTTTCTAAAGATGATTTTTAAATAAGTACACTGAAAAAAAATATAGTCAATTTTAATAAATATTTGAATACTGCCAATTAAATATTTATTAAATATAAAGATATATTTATTTGATATACAAGAAATGTTAATTTGATTTAACAATCATTTTTTTTATTGAACAAGTATTTATTTACTGTAAGTAAATGTTTAGTTGGCAGTATTGAATATTTATTAAAATTAACTATTTTTTTCTCAGTGTATAAAATACCTGCATCCTTGCATCTTCCAAAGCTGTCGATTTTGTTGTCTCACGCCCTACGATTCTTGGTGAAAGCCCTACAAAAGATTTTCGACTATACAAAATGATTTAGGAAACCATTATCAAGCATGTTAGCTCAACGATGATTATGTATTTGCTATGCCAGTGACAAAATGCCAAAAAATCAGCAAAAAAAGGAAAATTGGCGCAATTTAGCATCAGAAAACGATCCATTCGAGATTTTGAAAGTCACAAAATACTTTTTCTTTATTTTTAAATAGAATATATATCTGTTTTATAATTTTTAAATAATCATTAATTAAAATATAGATTAAGATGATAAAATAAAGTTAGTGCTTTCCCGCACAAAGATCGACTCTAAGTTTCGAGAGATTTTTTACAAGCACCTGTTCTTCATCCTGGAATTTTTTCTGGGTGGGAAGTCAATCTTCATTTTTTAAGATCGAACATCTGCTTTGCGTAACTGCGAACGTGATAGTGAATGAACTTCTGGTCGTATAAAAAGAAATGTTTATGACCAAACATGTAGAATTTTAATTTGCTCGCTTCACGCTAACAAATTCGAGAAGAAATAACTTGACACATTAAACGAAAATGGATGAAAAGAGGAAAGAAAAATTTGCTTGTTAATTTTTTAACTGTATTGTTAGCTTTAATTTCCTATAATCATGGTTTATATATTTATACTTACATATATTTATACTTGTATATTAGCTAAAATTTTCTAAAATCAATATATATATATATATATATTTTTATGAAGTTTAACTACATTCAATTGCAATCAATAAAATATATAACTAAAATACAAATATATATATATATAT